>NC_069114.1:37005680-37270680 GCF_025612915.1 Magallana angulata
TTTGTGTAAGACAAGTCAACATCATTACTTTCTTGGAATACCAGTGTGTATTATCTTTTATATCTTTATTATGATTTGAAAGTATATCGAATTAAACCATTAACATATTGTTATGATGTACATATATAAATTATGAAAACAAGTGTTTGAACCCAAATTGTGTCGAGCATAGGAATACAAATAAAATTAATCAAATCATCTTTCAAGTCGGTTTACAGAAAAGGTAACGGGAATCCAATCATATCGCAAGTAGAAGAACATCGTTATGCTTATTAAAAAAAAGTCTCGTGTTAATAAACACCATAAATCGCATTTTATAAAAACGTAGGAAGGTAACGGTAGTATATACACGTCTACAGGAGAAAATGTACCAAGGAGCTGTAATGTACCTATGACTTGGGGTACGTTTTCTTCAAGAGATAACGTAGCTGTGTAAGTTTTCTACAAGAGAAAACGTACCCTAGAGAAAATATGAGCAGGTTGTGAAATAGTTATATTTAAGGTATTTTTAAACATAGGTAAAATTATGGATTTTAAACAATAGCAAAACACGATACAAATGTTGCGATTTCATCCGAAAATATTTTTTTAAAGAAAACATACTTATAATTAAGTACACGTACGTTTTATCTGTGAGAAAACGTACCCTAAGTCTCGGGTATGTTTTCTTCTGGGTATGTTTAAATATTTTCTCCAGCATTCGTTTAAGCGCTTCACCTGATTAATGTCTTGAAAACGCATTTTCTTATCACAAAGATGTTTCGGAAAATGATGACTTTGATTTAAACCACAGTAATTGAAGAATTTTTTTTTTTTTTTTTTTTTTTTTTTTTATTTATTTTCAAATTTTTATAGTATATAGACAGACAGACAGAACACTCCTTTCTCACAGACTCTCACACACAGCAAGTTGGTACAGTGAATTTGTATACACCTATATATATTTAAAGATACATACAGTACAAATTATCTAAAGAAAAAGAAGAAGATTAATATCTACATCATCATTGATGTGTTAATTAAATATTTATACTGGAAAGAGACAACTCCATGGTGACCATCTCTTAGTAAAGTCTACAGTAGTAAATAGTTTCCTTTCAGTATTGTAATAGGTTTGTAAATAGGACATTAACATTTCAAAACATATCTTTATATCTTTTCTCGACCTTTGAAAAATAAATTTTTTTACTAATATAATAATCAAATTAATTACATGATCCATATCTGGATCACCTAATAGTACACTCTGGATATCAAATGTTATTCTCTTGCCAGATCTATTAAAAATATAGTCTGACAATTTTGTCCAGAGATTAAAGATTAGTGGGCATTGGTAGAATAAGTGCTTAAAAGTTTCAGGTTCCAACATACATATTGCACATAAGTTATTGTTTTTTATCTTAGAAAGATACAAAAATTTATTTATACCTAAAATTCTATGAATTATTCTGTAATTAAACCATACCAGTTCTGTATCTTTTGTGATTAACTTAGAGTTGAGATATATGAGGTTCCAATTAAAGTCTGGTTCGAGATTTAAGTCAATTTCCCACTTAGACTCACATATTGGCCTATGCTGTAGTTTTGAGATAAAAAAGTCATATAATGTTCTTGAGCCTTTTTTATCTTTACACAGAATTATTATAGATTCTAACTGGTACGGTTTTACTACTAATTCATGTGAAAATTGCCTGATACTGGGCCAGGAGCTTAATATAGCCTTTTTTAAGCCTTCATATTTAGTAAATGGTAGCTTAACTAGGTAATCATTAGTTATTTGTTCATAACTAATAAAATTCCCCTGCTTATCCAGCAGATCATATAAAATATAAAAACCCTTTTCATATAAAGACTTATAAAAAATATAGTTATTTTGCACACTGATCTTCTCATTAAACCAAAGTGGTTCTAATAATATATCATGTTCACATTTTGGCTCTATAGAATCCAGAAAATCAGCAAAGTAAGAAAGAGTTTCTTTCCAAAATAGATTTGTTGTTGAATTAGCTTTTTGTTTAGAGTACTTTGATCCAAATTGTATGAGATGAGCAGTGTTACAATTAATTACTTCATTGAAAAACATGGACCATTCCGAATTAGAGTGAAGAAGCCTTCTTATCCAAGTAAGTTTAAGAGATTTTATGTATGTATCAATATGAACCATTCTACATCCCCCTTTATCATAGTCCAACTGTAAAGTTTTCCTAGATACTTTATCAATTTTATTACCCCAGATATATTTATAGAAAACTTGCTCTAATTTTTTAATCCACTGAGAGTTTGGTTTAGGTAACACTGTAAATAAATGGGTAAACTTGGATAAGAATAAGCTTTTCACAACTGTAATTCTGCCAATAGGAGAGATGTTTCTCTTTGACCATTGTGTTATTTCTTTTTGTACCAGATTAAATTTCTCATTAAAGTTCAGATATTCAATGTTTTCCAGATTAGCTGTATAAGTTACACCTAAAACTGTAAAAGGTTCATATGTCCACTGGAGCCCAGTATCTTGACAAAGGAAAACTTGACTGTTAATCATGGATCCTATCCAGATTGCTTTAGTTTTGTTAATATTAGGCTTAAGCCCTGAAAATTTTGAAAACTGGAAGAGTAGGTCGAGAGCAGACTTGAGAGATTTTTCTGATCCATCTAAAAACAAAACTGTGTCATCAGCATACTGTTGTAAACAAATTTTTTCTTTTCCTATTTTAATACCTTTGATATTTATATTTTGTCGTATCATGTGTCCCATGATTTCGACACACAGGTTAAAAAGATATGGAGAGACAGGGTCACCCTGTCGACAACCCCTTCCAATTTCAAAAAATTCTGAGAAGATCCCATTCTGGATAACGCATAATTTTGCCTTATTATATAATACTGATATCCATTTGATGAGTTCATGACCAAAATTAAAAAATCTTAACGTATCATACATAAATCTCCAAGATATGGAGTCAAAAGCTTTTTCGAAGTCAATAAGTAAAATCATTCCTGGAATTTGTTCTTCTTTAGTGATGTGAAGAGCATCATATATAAGCCTAGTATTTTCTCCAATAAACCTATCTTTGAGGAAGCCCTTCTGATTATCATGAATTAAAAAGTTTAAGACTGTTTTTATTCTGTTTGCAATGCATGCTGATGCTATCTTATATGTAACATTTAGTAAAGATATAGGACGCCAGTTACTCAGGTATTCTCTTGGCTTAGTTCCTTTTGGTAGTATTGATATTATACCTTGTTTTTGAGTTATAGATAATTCCCCTTTACTAAATCCAAAATTTAATGATCTAATCAAAAAGTGGCCAATATCCTTCCAAAAAAATTTAAAAAATTCTGCAGAGAAGCCAACAGTACCAGGGCTTTTATCATTTTTCATTCCCTTCAAAGCAGCAAGGGCTTCCTCTCTAGTGATAATACCCTCTAATTTACATGACATATCATTATCTAATAAGTTAACCTTTGTCTTATCAACTATTGTACTAATATCAACATCATGTAATTTGTTATCACAACTGGAGTACAGATTTTTGTAAAATTTTTCAATTTCCGACAGTATGTCAGATTGATCTGTAATAGTATCACCATTGCTCTGCACAAGTTTGTTTACTGTTTTATTTACATAATTTCGTTTTTCTAAACTTAAGAAATATTTTGTAGGTTTTTCTCCATGCTCAATCCATTTGAGTTTTGTTCTTACAAATAATCCTTTGATATAATCTTTTCGAAATTCTTCCAGTTTGGTTTGAGCAATGGATAATTTTTCTAAAATTTCTTCGGAATGATCAAAGTTTCTTAATTCTTCCAACCGTTTAATTTCTTCTTCAAGGAGTTTAGTATTCTCATTTCGAATTCTTTTTTTATTAGAACAATAACTTATTGTGATTCCTCTTATGCATAGCAATAGTTGTTCAAAAAAGGATTGGTCATTAATAGTGAATAATAGTTGTTCGTCCTGAATAGAGGTGACCATTGAAGGATTGAAGGGAGGGGCAATATATTGCGCTTTTATTTTTGATAATGTGTCTTTAATTAAGTCAACATAAGTTTTGTCATGAAGAATTGCGTTATTAAATTTCCAAAAACCCTTTCCCTTTTCGAATTTAGAAAGAGATATGTCAAGTTCAATCATTGAGTGGTCTGATCTATATCCAGGACTAATATCAGCTTTGTCAACTAAAGACATCAGCTCACTAGAAATTAAAAAATAATCTAGTCTAGCTTTTTTAACTGGTTTTGCCTTAAACCATGTAAACCTCTTTCGTTGTTGGTATTTTAACCTCCATGGATCAACCAGACCATGTACTTCTTTCATATTTAAAACTACATCACGTGCTTTTTTGTTGTTAGTATTGACATAATTGTAATAATCTAAAGTTGTATCTTGGACAAGATTAAAATCACCTGCCATTATAACAAAGTCACCATCAAAATTATCTACTAACTCAGATAAGGATACAAAAAAATCTGGGCTGTCTGTATTGGGCCCATAAATATTTGCCAGTAAAAAAGTATATTTGTCAACAATTTCGACCTCAATAGCCAACAGGTTACAATCATTATCCTTAAGTACATTTAAGACTTTATATTCAAAGTTATTGTTAAAAAGTATGGCTGTGCCTCTGGCATTTGAAGCACTTGGGGAGATATAAACATCATGCCCCCAGAACGATCTAATTTGTACATAATCATCAGCAGTAAAATGTGTATCTTGAAGAAAATAAATAGAGCAATTTTTTTGTTTAATATAGTTTAAAACGTCTCTTCTTTTTTCCATTCCTGCAAGTCCCCTGCAGTTCAATGACGTAATCTTAACACTCATTATAGGTTAAGACATAGTGGATAAAAAAATAATAGAGGGCGAAGCCCTCTCACGGGCCCGAAGGGCCCGTGAGAGCGAAGCTCTCCCTATAGACAACACGTGTACATATGTCTAAAAATAGAAATTACACTCTATACCTATGAAGTTGAAAAACTTTTCCAAGATGGAGGAAAATAGAATAACTTCACGCGCAGTGACATCACCGGCATCCATGTTGAATTTGAATCTCGTACTAACTTCACGTTTGGTGATAATTTACCAGCTTTGTTTAATGAGTGATAAATACATTTAAACTTACCTAGTGTGTTCTTGAAAAATTAATTCCTAATTAAGAAAACAAATTTTCATTTCCTACAACTTACAACAGTTGCATTAGATCCGATCAAATGAATTTCAGGACATCTGATTGGACAAAAAACGTGTCTCAACAGTGAAGCAGTTTTAATTCATTGTTATTAAATATAACATCATGTATTTGAATTAAATTTGCTTTCTGATTACTATTTGAAAACACCAAAGACGATTTTTCTCCAACTTTCAATTTGAAATTTCGTTTTTAGGTTTCATCTCAAATCGTAGCCTAACATACTCATACCCAGGTCATTTCGTACCCAGAATTCAAATTAATTATCAAAATATAAAAAAATTAAGTTACGACCAATAAATTATTCAGTATAAAACAAAAGATAATCAAAACTTAATTTTGTAGACATCCGAATCTTTGACAGACACATTGTAAAATATTTCCCCATTCTAATTCACCCCCCCCCCTACAAATGTGTAAACCATACGTATATGATTTAAAATACAATAAATATTCAAAGTACTCCCAAACCGCCATAAAAATAAAAGCAAATAGGGAGATTATTTGGAGTAATATGCATTATAAATACTTAAAAATTATTTATAATAGGAATTACTGATCTGCATTCACAATCACAAATATGCATTGAACACAAATGTATGACATTTTTCAGACAAACTCAGATTAAATTATACACCCCAGTATGTACAATATACATGAAGGACATCATTTGCACCTTATAATTTGAATTAGCTAGGGTACTATCTCAATTCTCTAGTTTTAATGCACAAATCAATCATTAAATGTTTAATAATTCAGTGTTTGGATGACAAATTTAAGCGAAATATTCTCAAGATAAATTGATTTTCTTATTTTAAAAAAAAATATACGTCATTACTCTTTAATTCATGTTTATGCATACATTTGAAATAAGGGAGTAAAAAGTTAAAATACTTCATGCTGAGAAATTATCCAGAGATCTGCAATGTAGATACTTCTTGTAGCTGCAGCCAGGTATTATCCAATATATGTATAAATTACTTCAGACTAGACAATAAGACATCAAAATAATACACATGTATATTGATAGAATCTAAATAACAACAACAACAAAAATGCAGCTAAAATCTGTCCCAAGATTTTTTGCTTCATTATTAGTTATTCATAAATACCTTCGCTAGCCAAGGGTGTGTGATCTGCAGGAGCGGCGCGGATCAGAAACCCTTGGCTTACAAAGATGAAATATTTCAGGGTTTAAACAATATTTATTTACATACCAGAATGAAAATTTGTTTACCGGTTTTTATATTTGAATCCCCCCTCCCTCCCACTCTCTCTCTCTCTCTCTCTCTCTCGAGCTGACTTGTTCGCCTAAAAAAAGCGGCTGTTAAAATAAAAATCTATGGATATATTTGTAAAGCAAATAATATAAAATAAGATCTGGATGATAGCATTTGAAAATTGTGTGAGGTGTTCCAAGAAACTTCCAAAATGAAAAAGATAATTATAAAATCTCCATAAGAAGTCAGTTTTTCGTTCCTGTGAAAAAAAGCGACGAATTTTAATTAATGAAGGATTTCAATTGTATTTCGTTTAGCTGTGTATGTTTCCATAAAAATTGTCAACATGTGATGGAAACAGTAGCTTGGGACAGACTATAGCATAGCAGGGGTTGTATAAGAAATGAACAGCTGATGACAGGCCAGAGATAATGAAAGGGCATATCTAGCCCCATTGATCTGTTGATATTGGCTTCGCCCTCCAAACGGTTACACCGTAAAACATATTATTGTACACACATATATATAAATAGTTGTAAGAGTAGTGTACATGTTATTCAGGGGACGAGTTGGGTTTAAAACATTCAAATACTCCACGACTAAGGAAAAATCTATACCAACCTGCGACGCACACACACCATTCACTCCGAGACAAACATATAGAAGCAAGAAAACACAAACAGAAAGAAAAACGATTACAGTTAATTCCATTATAGAAATCGCACAGTGTTTTTTTTTTTTGCGTTGGCCAGTTCAGAAACTACTGAGTCGCCACCGGAAGTTGACACTGGTATCATAATACCACTTGGAGAAACCCACTTGGAATGGGTTATTTATTTCCGGGATTGTTTTTCGCGCAGTTTCTCGGTAACATCGTCAAATATGTCGAATCTAATGCGACGTTTTCCATACTGTCCGTACACATGTCCATTGAAATACCACGCTGATGATATCCGTTGGTCACTACTCAGTCTGGAAATGAGGGTCGCATTATCTCTGGTGACGTCATCGGTGATTTTGACTCCTCTAGTTGTTGTCTTAATATCGGACCTCTTTCGCATTATGGTTGTCTTAGCATCCATGGTCCGCATTTTGATAAGAATTGGTCTTGGTCCTTCTTTTCCTCCTGGAATTCTGTGTACAGCTACGACATCCTGTGGGTCTATGGCAATGCTCACGCTCTTTGACAGAGTGTCGTTTATCAAATCCAAGCAGTTTTCTCCTTTATTTTCAGTGATTCCGTGAAATTTTATATTAAATTTCCTTGAATATTGCTCGTTGTAGTTTGCTTTTGAGAGAGCGTTTTGTGCCATGTTCTCATTTTCTTCTACCTGTACATGAATTCTGTTCAGAGCCTCGCTTTGTTCTTCTAATTCTTTTCTAAGATCTCTATTTTCTCTCTCTAATTCTAAAATTTTTTCATCGTATTTCTGTTCTATTTTTTCTTGATGTTTTTGGAATAGCTCCTCAACAATGCCTTTTATTAGTTTTTTCACATCATCGCCTTTAATAGTTTTTTTTAGTTCATCCTTTATTTCGCCTAGTTGGGCATGTATCGAGGCCCATTCACTCTCGACCGTTTTTGCAGTAGTTGCTGATTTTGTAGTTTTTGGTGTTTGAGGTGTTGTGGGCGTTTTGTCAACTGTTTTTTCAGTGTTAAGTCGGCGAGTTGTGACACCATCTTTCGGCATGTTGAAATATTGCTTAATTGTATTCGGCCTATTCATGTACATGAAAACATGTATACACAGTGAATCTATTTATAGATCGGACGTGAACAATACCCAGTGTTAATAAAGTACTCACGGCGTCCTTTCCATGGAATATTACGAGTTTCAGTTGAAGATAGTTAATCCCCGACTCACTACACACAGAATTGGAAAAATTCGAGGGTCTCGCTAGTCTCTAGTTCCCTAATTTTGGCCACAGTTGCACCGCTGTTACTGACCGTGACCTACCTGGTCAAGCGCCATATTTGGAATCAATTGAAGAAATTTTAACTGTTAACTGACTAAGATCTTTCTTGAGACGAAATTTTTTCACATGACTATGTGCAGTTTTTGTATTTTCATGCTGCCGTTGCGGCAGCATGAAAATACGAAAACTGCAGGGCATTGTGACTTTGTGCAGTTTTCATATTTTCATGCTGCTGTTGCGGCAGCATGAAAATACGAAAACTGCACGAAGTCACGTGAAAAGTTTTCGTCTCTTAGTCATGATATAGTTTTGTGTGATGGGCCCCTGTGTACTTGGAATATCATATGATTATTTTTTTATTATATGTAGCAGCTACTGTCATTGAGCATGGTTCTGTTTTGAAAATATTCTATCATTTTAGATTTTTTTTCCTGGCAGACTTATATATATATATATATATATATATATATATATATATATATATATATATATATATATATATATATGTTTCTTAAGTATTCTTATGGTATTATTAACTTACAACATAATGAATATGGTTTCGTTTTAATACAGTCTTTTGTTTGATAACACATTTTTAAAAAAGTAAACCAATTACATTTTCCTTTAATTTCAATATATAACGCAGACAAATATAGAAGGGCAAAAATACCATGTTCTGTTCTTTATTTGTTTAAAATAAATTCCGTTTTATTTTACTGGTATTGTTGTAGATTATTAGCGCAACTTCTCTTCGTCTGGGTTATAGACACTAAGATATGTATCGCTGGCACGTGGTGGGATGGATTGAAAGAAGGCCCGACCTGTTCTGAACCGGACACTTGTGGTGAAGGAGACGCAACTTGTGAATGTTTTCTTACTATCGAACATCGTCTTACAATGATGACTTCACCAGATCCTGTTCTTGTTTGGCCAAAAAATGGAAGTCTATATCGTTTTGACGACGTAGACGGGAAAAATCCGTTGCCCAAAAACACAATTAAAAATACGATAACATCAGACGGTGTTGGTTCGCGAATGGTGATAACAGTTAATGGTCTATTTCCTGGTCCATCTATTGTAGCTTATGAAGGTCAGGATATGATAATACATGTCCGGAATCTTATGCACACAGAATCAACATCCATACATTGGCATGGTATTAAACAAACTAACTCAGTCTACTCCGATGGAGTTGCCTTTATCACTCAATGTCCGATTCTTCCAGGGCAAAATTTTACATATACATTTAAAGCAAACCCCCTGGGTACCCATTTTTATCATGCTCAAATGGGTAATCAACGAAGCATGGGACTTTATGGTGCCCTGATTATCAAACCAAAAGAAAATATTTTACCTCTTCTTTATGAAGAATTTACCGTTTTGTTGCAAGACTGGAATCACAATGATGACCCCGAAACATCTTATTTAAGAATGATGGATGGAGTTTATGATCTAGATACTAGAAAATTTATAAATGCCTCACATTCTGTCGACGGGACAAAATTCGGCGAATTTGAGTTTCATTCTGGACTTATAAACGGAATGGGACGATTTTACAAAACAAATACCGTTAATAATGAAGCTCCGTTGCAGAGTTTTGAGGTAGAACAATCAAAGAACTATTTGTTCCGCGTTATAAGCGCCGCCACATTATACCCTTTTCGAGTTTATATCGAAGGTCACAGAGAATTAACAATTTTAGCTTCAGATGGATATGATATCGTCAAAAATAATAGGACAACAAATAATGAACTTGTGGTAGAATCCTTTATTATTCATCCTGGAGAAAGATTTGATTTTTTGGTTAATGCTGCTCAGAGCCCGGGCTCATATCTTATCGTAGCTGAAAGTTTAGAAGATTTGGATTCCTCAGTGGACGAATACCATGCTGCTGAAGCCATATTGCATTATGTTGGTACTCCTGTCATCAGTAATCCACCAAAATCAACGCCAAATTCTTGTACACTTCCAATGCCATGTACCACATTTAACTGTCCATTTCTATATTATCCATTAGGTACAAATCGTAATTGCCTGACGTTTGACAATGAAACCTATAGTGAAGAAACTGAAAAATCAAATTTTAGGGAAGTGTTGAATGTTAAGGAAACCTTATACTTCAACTTTGGCTTTCCGGGTGATCTTACAAAAAATAGAGGCTCTGTCAATGGTCGTCAATTTGTGTTTCCAGCTGAACCAATGCTATATAGAATTGACAAAATGCAAGCGTCATGCGAAAATGCTCATTGTGGTCCAGACAATGTATGTCGATGCACATTTTATGATTTTTTAGAAAAAGATATGGCGTATCAAATTGTATTAAGTAACATAGGTGATGGAAAAGGGTGGTCTCATCCGATTCATCTGCATGGTTATCATTTTTATGTGGTTAAAATGGGATTTGGAAGGTATGATAGAGCATCTGCAAAGATCATGGAAGAGACTAATGACATCCGATGTACTGGTTTATCAACACCAAATCTGTGTAATAAAGAACTTTGGAAACCTGAAGCTTGGATTTCTAAACCTAATTCCATCCCTGGGATAAAATTAACAAACCCTCCTCGAAAAGATACAATCATCGTTCCTTCAGGAGGATTCGTTATTATTAGATTCAAAGCGAGCAATCCTGGTCCATGGTTTTTCCATAGTCAGGTTAACCTTCATACAACTTATGGATTGGGAATGGTCCTCTACGTGGGTAATATCTCTGACTCTCCAACATTACCAAACTCACTTGTATGTTGGAATGACAATCTTAAAGAAAGTGGTGGAAACTCAAAAATCTCACATGAAAAAGAAAACCCGAATAAAAGTGAACTTGAAGCGAAAGTAGTAATAGGAATAGTATCATTTTGTTGTGGTGCAGCAATATCAGTAATAATTTATTGTTGTGTTTCCTACATTCGTAGAAAAACCTCACAAAATCAACGTGAAGTAAACATTCCTTCAAGAATAAATTTAGGAACCGTAGAAGGCAATGGTGGTTTAGGTGAAGAGGAACAAGAAACCAACCGACAACCACCAAAAGGAATGAAATGAGTTACTTCTTGAGATTGGAGTATTACTAATACATCTGACGTAATGTGTACATTGGAGTTAATTATAAAATAATTCACAATAAACAACGTAATTACCTAAAGCTGACATGAATTCATCAAAGTATTTGATTGCCATATTAGTTTTGATTGCTCCTCAACTGCTATTGGGGATAAATATGTTTATATCGGTGTTATATAGTGCCTTTTCCCCGGAAAAAGGTGTAATGTGTTTTGTGGGTTCTAACCGCGAATGATATTAATTTTTTCTTAACGTTACTTTACGTTTAGTTTGATTATTATAATTAAATGAAAATCACTTCATATTTGATCACAAATATGATTGAATGATATAATAAATTTTCCTTTTAACCCTCTGTGCTTGAAACCTTTATTTGTCTGAAACTCTACGTTCCAGCAAGTGTGCTGAACCAAAGCCTCCCAGACCGCAGTCTGAAACCTAGTGCCTTAAATCACTCTCTTGGCTTTGTATTAACTACTAGTACAGTACCGAAGAATATATAAATCTCAAATGGTCCGTCTGCATTAATTTGAGACACCGCAAATGAGACCTATAATTCTTACCCGTAGATCTCCTTTCGCTTCTGCAGCAATCCGACAACTGAACTCCGTTCAATAGCGCGCCGGCCTTTTATAGCCTCAAAAAAATCGCTTTCCGTCACGTGACTCGGGATCATCGTAACGTTTTATCTAATAACCAAACACAGAGGAAATTATCTGATTCAATGATGCTTTAATTGGAATATTTACTACAAAGGTTATATAAAAGCCCCCCCCCCCCCCCCAAAAAAAAAAATGGCTATATAGCTGTTTTTCTCTAACAGATATTTGTCTATACAGTAGAATTACCCTTTTTTGTAGCCAGATCGTCCCCAGAAAACCTACCATTTACAATGTAGTAGTTTTACTTTCCGATCATGTTAAACATTAATATTGGAAGTTTTCATCAATGTGAACTAATAATATGGTGCTTGGGTTTCAGTATTTGTTTTTAAAATAAGATTTGCCTATAAAATTACATTTTTGAATGTTTTTATAAAGGGCCCATTTTATACATTGATTTGTGTGAAAAAATCACTGAAATCAGTTTTTCTCTCTTATTAAATGGTCAATATATTAGCTTTTCTTTGAATTTATATCTACATAAAGTCTTCATAATACGTAAAGATCAGAAATATTAGTGGAAGCATAAGAAATAGTTAAAATCATCAAAATTTAAGAAAACTAGGGATATTGTGGGCTAAGCCATATCAATTTTAGTTTCAATATTTATTCCAATTTAGTAGCATAAACTGATAGACATTCTAATATTCTATCATTTCATTGAAGAATATAAAATTTAATATCTTAACAGATGTTTAGAAAACTACAAAGAACTACATTTATTTTTATCATCCGTTAAAGGGTCATGGTCACGATTTTGGTCAAATTTTATTTTTCTGTTTTTATTATTTACAATGCTTTAGGAATGCATTTCTAATCACCAAATGAAATTTAGGTGCCAGGCAATGAGTTTTAGCAAGATACAGGGCTCACAAATCCTCGTCATGTAAACAAGGCTCGTGCCCTGTTTTTGTTTTCATAGGTTCAATATACTAGTAAAAAAACTTTTTCAAGCTGATTTGTCTATCTTTTTATTCAGTTTAAGCATAAATAAACAGTTCGTAACAATTAACACATTCATTTGAGGTCTAAAACTGGAATTTTCGCTTCAACATTCAAAATGTAAACAAAAGTTTTGTTTACATAGCGAAGAATTGTAAGCTTAATAATTTGCTTACAACTCAACAAATGACAATCAAATTTTGGTTGCCTATCAAAAATGTCTTACTGAAGCATTGTAAACATTAAAATCGAAAAAATAATTTTTGACCAAAATCGTGACCATGCCCCTTTAAGTTGAGGAAAAGGGTAGTGACCATAACCTGACCTTTATGCAAAAACAAGGCGGTCAAATTTGATTAAACTGATGGAATCATTTGGTTGGATAATCTGTTTTACTGTGTCAAAATTTCATGAATTTCTTTTTATAAGAAGAATGTATAATAATGAGAAAACTCCTTCGTTAATGTATATATTTCTCAAATAAAACATAACTGCATGGTACCTCTATAACAAAGTCAAATATATCTTGTGCAGACTGATATTTTCTTACACTCAATTTTATGGTCCCAATTTTGTGGAAAAGCTACATTTTACCTAGCAATGGTTCATGAGTGGACTTAAATGATCTACTTTCATATTTTAAACAAAATTATATTTTTAATTTAAATATGCAGCAGTTCCAAATCATTTGGTTAAGACATGTTAAAGAAAACAATTATATTTACAAGATCTTTTATTTAACATCATGAAAAAGGGGCTGACCCTTCAAATAAGGGACCAAAAATCGTTAAAAGGTTTTACTTTATAACTCAAAACGGTAAAGATTTTAATATGACTGTAGCTGGAAAAAGTGTTCATTATGATTGTATAGATATCGTTTTAATAATATTCAGCTGTTTGGGTATTGCGTAATATACATGTAAGTGTTAAAAGCTAGACTCGTTACGTGTATTACGTCATAATTTTGGCACACCGCGTAATTCTACAAGTTGTACAAAACGTGTATAATCAAAAGAACAAGGAGGTAATTACTAGACGATATGTTGAGGACGACTGTGCTTTTGGTTTCATCAAATTCATAAAATATTTTCATAAACAGTTTTCTCAACAAAATAATATATCGTTTCCACAAGATAGCTTTGTAGCAACCTCTGATGATACACTGTCCAATGATATAATGTTGCATTAGCGGTCAGGATGTTGACCACTAATGAAATAATTCTATCATTCATGAACAATCTAATCGTCTGCTAATGATATTATTTCATATTTTTACCATTAAGGGTCTAAATTCGTAACTACTAATGATATTGAGAAGTGGAATAAGTACTACCTTGACTACTAATGATATACATTTGGTTACATTTACAAATGCATTAGTGGATGATATAATTATCATATCGTATCATATCACGATGATATAGTGGATAGATATGATATTAATCATATCATATAATTATATCATTAAAGGTTGCCACTCCTCACACACAAAAGTAACCCGATATCCTGTCTATTGCAAACTGAAAGTCGGATGTCTGATTTTAACTATTTAACAAATGATGATAAATATCTACTGACTTGACCCCATCCGCCTGATCATGTTCTCCCCTGTTGAGCCATGGAGGTCGATAATATCATCAACATCTTTAGGTGGCAGGAATACATAGAGAGTGTTGCCGTCACAGAGTACACATCCAATGAAAGACAATATCCCTGACTATCTACACAAATATATATGCATCAGGGCCGGGAATTCATCTACTGTAACAATATTCTTGCCCATGTAAATTTTCTCGAAATTTTGAATGGTAGATGATCTTTGTTATTTTCAATGCATTATAACCCACTGTTTTTTAAATATTTACAAACTTTTTTCATTTAAAATTTGGTCTTAATTACTACTGTAATGTTTCAGGTGGTTTATATGCTTAACTTTAAGTTGAGTTTTGTTTCGTTGAAGAAAGATTGATCAATCAGAATCAGTTGTTACGTAAGGGTTTTCAGTAAAGTCCCATGGTCGAAGCTAGAATTAAAAATCATTTTTAAAGCGCTAAGCATAGCTCAGCGCTTTATTGGCATTAGACTTCTACTTCCGGTGCATCGAATAACTGCCCCCTATTAGCAGAAATAAACATCATTTAAACTGGTTGGGGAACCAGTTTCATGGGTTTACGCACATAACTGCAACGGCTATTGTGAATCTAATGTGCAAGGCTTACGTACATAACTGCAGGGGCTGCTACGCAGTGATTATAGTCAGCCTTCGGGCTGATTTATCAAGTTATAGTGAAACTTCAAATGCGCTTGCGTAAATTGGAATTCTGGGAAGGAATTACTAGACAGTCCGTGTTAGTGAAATTCGAAGAAGTTATGAAACTGGACAATTTTTATACGTGTACACTGCTTCACACTTGCCTCCTCACATACAGTTATAAAAATATATGTACATCTGCATATTATTATTCAAAATATTTATATCTTGTATTTTTATACATGTAGAGTGTGTAGTCTCTTGTCACCTAAAATGTATATTCCAGTGGCTGAGTTTCTTGGCTTTTAAAAAAGCTAATCTTGTGAGTGCATAAACAGATGCTGGAATGTAGAAAAATCAAAACGACTTGTAAATAGCCACATATAGTTCTTGCTGTTCGCCGCTTTTCTCACAGCACATATATAAGGAACTAAACACTATAAGTTTGCATAGTAGATCTCATCTGTGTGGACGTATATTTTATGTCGCTTACATTTGTTACTTAGACGCAACAACTTACCAGATAAATGCAGTACATATGCAGAAGAAGATTCAGAACATCAATTATAATGGTCAATGCAATACCTTTATAAAGAAAATGCACGCGTATAACGACAATACAAGTGCAGACATTTGTCAAAGAAACGTATTTAACATGTCGCACACAAGGTACAGATGTGAAATAAAGTTTAACAAAATCAAAGGCTTTTATATAACATGATTCAGGCAGGTGTCCATTTAGAAGTCGTGTTCAGCTTTGATTTGAATTAACTTTAGTGTATATGATAAATCGTAATATACATGTATATTTAAAAGAAACGTTATTTCGACCAATTTTTCTTACCCAAATTAAATTAAATAAGGATAAATTTTGGATGAGTACAACTTAAACGCCATTTCGACCCTTCTGGCATTAGATACTTTCAATTAATAATAATAAACATAATGTCGATAAGTCTCATTTCTAACTAAGCTTGCACAAAGTAAATTTCCTTTAGAACCAAGCTAGGTTAGCGCTTTTCAGTACTTTCAGTACTTTGATTCATTAAAGGGATCTTTCAATTGTAATATCCAGGAAACGGCGAAATCGTTTTTTATATTAATGTATAAATTTGCTCTCTAATTCTAATCAAATTTGAAAATTTAAAAAACCTACCGGTTGTTGAGGAAAATTTTGAAAGATGCCTGCTCTTGCCATACCATTTACTAACTTTTTTTGTAATTCTTTGTTTTTCTTTTAATATAGTTGTCACGGTACCGGATATATATTTGCTCTCATTTACATACTTGCACCATGCATATCATCTTTACCGGTGATCTGGATTTTAGTGGATATCTTACTAGTATATCAAGGGGACATATTTTCAATGACTGTGTGAAAATATAAAATTTCTGCAAATAAATCCTATGCAGCTGAAAATCAAAATATCATTCAGACAATGGCATGCATATGAAGCTTAAATTTCAATTACAAAATCATTTAACAATATTCATTTATTTCTTTTAATATCTGATCAAAGAAGAACGCGTTCAAGATATTAATTAATGTCAAATCATATCATTTAACAAACAAGCAGTGAATGCTTATTATATCAACGTTATATATTCAGACACATTTATCTGGATACACAGTGGGAATGAAACAAATGGTGTCATCTTTATTTTTCATAAAAAAAACATTCATAAGACAGTATCAGCAACTCTGGAGTCTTAACCATAACGGAATCGTTTACATCTTCCAAAAGACGAAAACAACTTTGTCGAACAGCAGTCATACCTTTCAATACTTCTACTACTAAACTATGAATCCGGGGGACACCGGCTTGTCTTTAGAAAATCTACTGTTAAATTTTAACATCGCTTTGCTGATGGAATCAGACGAGGGTGTCATATACTCTATATCTCTACCTCCCCACGTAGCCTTTAAAATGTATCAACATCCTAATTCACAATCATAAGAGAGTTGTATTCTACAGAGCCTTTTTTATTAATATAATTCGTTTTGAAGGTATTCGATAGGTATTCGATAGTTCGATTTCAAAATATGTCCTAAACAGGGTTTCCGTAGTATTCATCTAAATTTTGAAATAAAGACATTCATGTCTTATTTAAAATTCATAATATTAAATGTTTTTCAATAATGGTAAATAATAAGTATGATAACTAGAGACGAGCTCGTTGCAAGCAACGATTAGGTTTTCCGTCGAAGCTGCGTCATACTTGTGACGTATTACAAAAATTGATAGCTGACCATAGTACAATATTAGATGTGTAAACACTGAGAAACAAAGTATTATATTTCTGTGACCTCGTAGATTTTACGGTGATAGAGAATTCGTCTGGATCTGCATCGGTCGTGTGCAGTACGAACCGGGTGAGGGAATGTTGGCGTAAAGTGTATAAGGTAAAAGGTTGGGGCGCGCTGTGGGCCGTAAGCTAAAACGAAGGGTAGGTTTGCCGTATTCCCGAAGGTCCACCAGTATACAGTTCCAGAGAAATAAACAGGCAACTGATGCAGGATTCCACATTATTGGACGAGACTCAACGATGGCAACATTATAACAATTTAACAGACATATATGTTACAAACAAGTCGGATATGGCCAGAAGTGGCCTCCGGACTCAAGACTCTGGGAGAGTCGGACGTGGCCGGGGCTGGCCGCCGTATTCCAGACTGCGCATTGACAATTGTACATAACTATTTATAAGAATCTTAACAATGAGTATAAATTGACAGGTAATGATATAAGTAAGCTGAGTGAAAGGTTCACAGATATAAAATAATTAAATAAACTCAATGAGTCTTTGATGTCCAAGAAATGAAAATCTGATAATTACACAATGTTGTTTTAAGAGATTAACAGTCCTTGAGACATGACACTCTGTCTCTTTGAAATCACATATAAAGTCTGAAAAGTGTCAATCACTAAATAAAAAAGTAACGATGTAAGAAATAAACTGTGAGAAAAAATTACGAAACAGATGTTGAATTTTACAAGTAAAGTAAAAAAAAAATTTATAATTAAACAGTGCATTTTGCACGATGATACTACATGTTTATAAGCAAATACAAATCTTAACACGTTGTCTCGAGTTTGATTCGCAGCATTTTATTCACAGAGTGGGACTGTGGTTATGACCGGTACGAAGGTAAAAAGACCATTGGCAAACGTTTTACACGCATTGTTATCGAACGCAAGCGCCAATGAATCTTTTAGTATATATGCGGAGATCCTGGAAATTTTACAAGGGGTTTTGAAGAATAATTTTGTATTTCGAGGAGGGGGAACATGCGCGGATCAGAAAATTTTTCCGGGGTGGGGGTTGAAAAGTCAGACGGGTATTTGAGTTTGCCAAGGGATGTCCGAGGCATATTTGGTAAGTTTATAATGTACATGTAATTGAAAGAAATTTCGCTGGGGGGAAGGGGGTCTGGAACCCTTCCCCTTCTAGATCCGCGCACGGAGAAGACCGATGCCGGTAATTTTACTGTAATTTTAACCATTTTTATTTAATCATTCATGTTCATAATTATCAGAAAACCAATATTACCTTTCAAAGCAGTTAAAACTTAAAACTTAAGATACGAACCATTTAGTCTCGGTGAGTATTGCGTCCGCGTACGAAAATAATGGCAATTTTCAAGAAATTCGGATGGACGATCTGTGTCCTAGGTCGTCCATCCGATTCTTTTTCTGACTAAAAGCTACATACCTGCAGATAGAGATTGTCAAACTCTTATTGATTATGTCAATTTGTTTGTCTCAAAGAATCATTTTTTAAATCAATAAAGTTTTACCTTAAAAAAAAGAAAGAAATCGGGCTCAATTTTCAATGTTAGCATTTTACAATTTTATGGTCTAATAAAATTTCAAGAAACAACTCTTCATAGCTTTATCCGAAATATTGCAGGAAAAAAATTTACATCGCATTTTTTAAATTACAAAAGGATATTCAAAATGAACTTGGATTAACCGCTAACAAACAGGCATAAAGAACCAATTTCTTCTCTTTTTCTTTTTTTTTTTTACATCAAAAGAAATTCAATCAAAATATATTTTTCCTTTGTATGCGTTAATGAAAATGTAGATCAGCAAGGGGTTCTTTTTCGTGCAAGCACCTACTTAACAGATTGTTTCACGGTTCTACAACGATGACAAATATCGAAAAGGCAATATTGTGAGTGAAGGATGAAGGTGTAGTTTGTTTTTTTAAGTTTATTTTTGATACATGTAATTATATTTATCTGGATCGGTTATGTTTGTTAGTTTGTTTTGTTTATTAAAGAGGGGAATAAAGAAATGAGTAATTTCCAAGCACGTAGCATCGTTTTTGAAAGTGGGGGGGGGGGGGGGGGGGGGGCAACTCATCCAACAAATCTTGACAAGCAAAAAAATAAAAAAAAAATTGAATTTTCCAAAATTTCACTCATAATTTCATGATTTTGATACCATTTTTTTTACATGCTACCAAAATGGGGGGGGGGGCAACTCCATGATAATTCAATTTTTTAATGTAAATTTTATGAAAATAGTTGCTTCCAGAAAAAGTGGGGAGAGGACATCTTAATGTCATATAACATGTGAAACTGATTTCATTCCACCCACAAACTTGAAATAATGAAATAATTTTAATGAAAACAATATAAATTGACGTCATAAATCCCATATCAAACGTCAAATTACCACTTGATTCTGCGCGTCTTTTTAATGAATTTATAAACAGCGGCAAATTCTAAAATGTATTTTTAAAGGTAATGTTAGCTGCAAGTCTGTAGACCTTGTACGAAAAATTTCGGAGGGTAGTCAATTTTTCCGGGATACAGACCAAGCGATACATATATGCAGCTAAGGTAACTAAGAATGATTCCAATAAAATACTTTGTTGAGTAATGCAAGCTTTTAAGAAAGCCATACTTATATTTGTTTAAAATATAACACCCAAACACTTCGTCTTACATTCGCTATTTGAAGAACAAGCAGAACCAGTATCAGTCTGACCGGCCTCACCATATACATTGTTGGAATTTTATTGTCCTAGCATTGCATTGTTCTGCATGTACACAATTTCTTTTAAAAATTAAACACTTAAAGTGTTCATCTATATGGCAACACATAACGTACACACGTGATTCAAAATAACCCAGACGGAAAACGGTAAAGAATTCAGTCATTGAGTCTACATTTTATAGAACTTGTAAAAAAACACATTGCGGGTCTGAATGTTTGTTGATATGTCAATCTATCAATATACAGTTTGTTAATTATTTTCGATTGCTAATGCTACAGCGTATTTGATGAACATTGAACAACATTTTTTCCATGCCACTTTTTTCCATGGAAGATAGCGAATACAAGTATAAAGCATTTATAAAATTTATTTAATTACCTCTTTAGAATTGTGTATGGAATCAATAATTTATAAGTTGCTGCTGAAGGTTGTTTGGTATTTTCGTTTGTAGATGTTTTGCAAGTAAAAACCCTGAAACGCGGGGCAAGTCATAATTAATATCCCTAATAACCGTAACTTAAAACTAGCGGCTTTGGATTCAAATATTATCGTATACGAATATTAAGTTCACTTTTTCAAGTTCATTTTTTAAAATCATCTCCACGATGATAATTATATTATATCCATCGCAAATCAGTATTTTTTTTTTGTTTTAAAAGAATTGTTCTATCGGGAGCAATCCCACGTTCGTTTAAATTGCCAGCGTACATTTGTCATGTCAGTAATACACATTGTGCTTTATCTGACGGCCGTGTATACGTATTGTAGAAAAGTTGAGTTTAATTACCATGCATTGGAACCATTTTATTAACACATCTCCCAGTACTGAAACAATTCAAAATGTCTCTGTTACAGTAACACAGCGAGGCGTTAAACGTGTACGTCCAGCTCTACAAGCACATGCACTGTCGTCTAGGCGACGGCCTGAATACAACTAGCGACTCTCATATCGATCGGTTACCTGAGTCTCGTAATGCATCTAAATATAGACAGGGGCACAGTTATGAAACAAACAACAAAAATAAGGTCGAAGAGGTTTATCTATGTGAAATGAAAATGTACATATGTATAAAAACATTTGGAAATTTTATGTGGAATTATTTTTGCGCGCTACATGTATCAGTTAGTGCATTACAAGAAGCCCTTTCATAACCTCATAAACGTGCGCACCCCCACAAAAAATGGACCGAACTGACAACAATTGTTTCTGCAAATACTGACTATAAATTACGAAAACATTAAATTGAATACTATAGAAGGATTCAAAATTAATTTCTTTACAACTTTGCTTCAATAATGCATTAGAAATGTTTATTCCTTTTTAAGTTATTGACAAGAAACTTTGGACGCCTCTAACTCCCTAATTATAAGGGCCAGCCCCTTTTTCGGTATACCGAATGAAAGGTCTGGGTAAGACTAAGAACTTTTAAAATACATGTTATAACAAATTTTTATCAGGTAGAAAACTAACACGGAAAATACGCGAATTTTTTTGATTTTTTTTCTTACATTTGTTTCAACATCTATACCACCCATTTTAATTGCATTTTAATAATAAATAAAATATATCTCGCACAAATTCAATGTATTAGCTTCCAAACCAGCCCATCTTTGAGACTCTGCCAGTCATCGTTAAAGCTAAAACCCCAGGACAAAAGAAGTCGTTAAATTTTACTAAAAGGGGAATAACTCAAAACCGGATAGGTATTTTCCTCAACTCAAATATGCAACGACAACATCACGCGGCATGTTATCAGTCCTGAAAATTTCAAAACAATCGGTGAACAAACGAGCGAGATATTAAGGATCAAAGTTGGCGTCTAGAAGAAAAAAAAAAATAATAAGAAATTTGAAAATTTTTCAGAATAATAGTAAGGTTTTCCGCTGAGAGCGGAAAACCTTAATAAACGGGTTTCGGTCAATGCAGAAAAGATGCAAGGATCGCAGCTCCTATACATGTACATGTACAATGTAATGTAGATCTCAGATTCATCCTTTAACACCATTAAAACATTTTATTCTCTATATATTGGAATACAGCTGTATATGAAATTCGAGCACATTTGGATTACATTGTTTAATACTTTGAAAATGAAACTCGGCGGTAAATATATTGGTTTAAAATACCGGGTTTTAACCAGTTTTTTCATCGATCATGAATCAAATTTGTCGCCAAAATGTTGCTTTATTGGAATATTGATCTTAATTAATATGGGCAAATCGTTTATCTAAATTAATGCTTCCGCTCTGAATACCGGTGTTGTATAGCAGTTTTTCCCCCATAGTAGCTTTTCCCCCCGGAAAACCTACTATATAGTAGCCTTTCCCACCGGGGGGAAAAGCTACTATATAGTAGCTTTTCCCCCATAGTAGGGTTTCTCCCGCACGTTTTTGGTTCAGAATTTATAAAAAATATTTATGGAAATCCAGTAAGGATTAAAATCAATGTTTCTACACTCCCATGTTGCATACATGTATATCTGCATTCATCTGTACAGGTTAAGTTTCGTTTTGCCGATTAATTATCTTTATAGACGATGCTGAAAGTTGAACATGTGTGTAATGGAATCACACATAGAACTTAATTTAGGTAATTTATTTTAAAAAGTTTTACAAGTTATACACTTATATTCATAATTCTGTGTTCTGAAATTGTATTAAACGAGAATGTTTTAGGAATTTCTTGATAAATCTATCAGACTGTTTGTCTGTTTGTGAAAATTTCATTCAAGCTAAACCTCTGTTTTAGAGAAATTTTGTTTCCGATGTTTCAGAGCCCGATTTTTAAAATCCTATTATAATATTTATAGTGCATATTCTTTAGGGTCCAATGTCTCATAAACTAGAGATGACCATATCACCATATTTTTATAGTGGCAAAGGTTTACCACTTGAAGATGACTCTGAAAATTTCAGCCCTCAGGGTAGGGGCCCTTAATGTTTCAGGGCCCGATGTTAATGATTAAATAGTGTTCTATGAGTGGTGACCCGAATCTCAAATTCTAGAGATGACCAATTAACCATATTTTCACAGTGATAGTGGTATACCACTAGTAGATGACACCGGCAATTTAAGCCCCCATGCAGGGTAGGAGCCTTTGTTGTTTTCGAGCCCGATTGTTTGAAATCCAATTATAAAGAATATGTATTTTTAGGGCCCCATATCTCATAAACTATAGATGACCACATGAACATATTTTTACGGTCATTTAAAAGTAAAACCATCATTTAAAAAAACACAACCACTCATATATTTCTTTATCAAAATGATTGAAAATTACGTTTAATTCTGCTGCTTTTTTTTTAAATTTACAAACAAAATTTTTTAAAAAGGTACGCGGGTAAAATTCATTATTCTTCAAAACATTTAATCAATTCATAAGATGACTAATGATATAAAAAATAATTAGATGAATAAATCAATGAACGTTTATTCATAAAAGGAGAAACCGAAAATCAAAAATAAATAACCAACCTAAGCGCATATACGACTTTTTTACTTGTTGGTTGATTAGAAAAACAAGCTTATATTTAAAAAAAAGTCAGCTCATCACAATATATGTGTTAATTGTTTTTTGAGGGGTTTTTTGTTTTGTATGTTTAATTACCCTTGTTTAATTGTTCGAAGAAATAATATGGTACACAAGTAAATCTTTATTGCAAAAATATGAAACAAATAGTATAAATTTTTAGGTAATGGAATGGTACATCTTGATTTATATGGCATCGTTTTCAAAATTGTATATTTATAAATCACGTTGCAAACTTAAAAGTGGAAAAATTAGCAAATAGTGAGTGACAATACGAGGGTCAATCAAAAAATACGAAGACTTTTGTCATAGCTATGTTATTTAACGTCATATCATTACTAAATTTGGTAGACATAATTTAGCAACAGTTTCAAACAATTTCCAAGGAAAAAAGTTAATAGATTCCTTTATTTCTAAGAATTATTTAGAATCTAATCCTGCAAAATTGAGGTCACGGCGCACGGTCAAAATTTGTGTAATGTCAACAATAATCCATATAATGTTAAAAGTAATATCTCTATAAATTGGGCTTAAAAACAAATGATATTGAAACCTCAAATTAAGTTTTGTCTTGGTATTCTAAGTTCCAAACAATGACAGGATAGATTGTTTTGTCGAACAGACATTATTAACTAAAGACAGATAGTCCTCTTTAAAATTGACTAAAAACATCGACGTCGCCGGACGTCACGGCGCAACAAGAGGTACAAACAAAATGGATTTAACCCAGGAAAAAGCCGACACAAGCTGTGAAAATGCTCAATGGTGCAAAAAATAAGTCAACAATTATTTTCAAGTTTGTGTTTAACTGTAAAAAATTTTGTTGGGGTGGTGATAATTATATTTTGCATATAAAACAGTCCGAAAGAGAGTAGAATATCTGTAAATATTTGGTAAAAAAAAAAGTAACGTCAACCGACTTCTAGGGTTATCCTTGCTGTAAACTAAGAAATACACGGTTAGAAAATGAAAACTTCGAAGAACTAACTAATGATTCTCGAACAGATGTGTGCAAGTAAGATGTTAAGTGGTTCAGTGCCATTTTAAATTGTAAGGAGAAAGGCACAAGAGACTAAGCGTGATAAAAAGATGGGGTATATCTATAAACTGTGCGTGTTTAATCTTGACGTCGTGTTTTGAACGGTACCGTGCGCTGTGGTGACAAAACATGTTGTTTTTAAAAAGGGGTAACAAAAATACCGTTTCATCAAATGGACTAAAACTTCGCATATCAATAACATAAGTGTTGGTGCACAGATTAATCTGTTATGTATGACTCTCATTAAAAATATATGATAGACAGCCACATGGTCTTCGTTTTTTTTGATTGACCCTCGTATAAACATAAAGTAAGTTCAGGATCCATTTCATATTTTCCAAAGTAACCAGCAAAGATACCGACATTGTTCTGGTTGTGAAGGCATTTCATTGTTTTTTTAAAATGTTTAAATCATAATATCTCGCGTTTCGTAGAAATGTGCTTAAAAATATGAATATGCGTAACTTTAAAACGAAATGGTAAACACTAACTTCACATATGCTTTTAATACATAAGTAAAATACCCCTTACCCATGATTTAGAACCCCATCAATCAAAGTAAAACTAAAACATTTCATTTTCTCATCATATCATTGCATCCTGTCTCCCGTTTGATATTTAGCAGAAGAAATATATATTTGTTTTTAAGATCTTCAATTCTAACGGTATTTTGGACGAAGGGAGTAATACATTTCCACTTTTTAATCCCTTCCTCTACAAAATTAAGTCATGATTGGTCAGTTAGTTCCCTGGGAGAAGCTTATACATTGATGGTAATACATTGGAAAATTAAATTTCCAAACCAGCGTATTTTCACTCAAATGTGTTCTTGCGTGTTCATAACGTCGAAGTCAAAACTGTAGATAAGCATCGATTAGATGAAAAAGATTCGAATTATTCCGAGATCCGTGTAAAAGGTGTTCCAAAAAGGGGTGAGAACAGGTGAAATAAACGATGATGACACATGCATGTTATGAAGGCGCATGCCTTAGTTCATATTTGGGGTTGAAAAACCATGTATTTTATTCTATGTATTAATAAATGCCATAATTATCCTTTTTTGTGAGAAATTAATATCATATCAGTTATTGCAAATTATTGTCACGAGTGGTCCGCAATAAACATGGCCGGAAAGTAAAAATGGGGGAAAATCCACTATATAGTAGGTTTTCCGTGGGGGTAATCTGGCTATCAAAAGGGGGAAAGCCCACTATATAGTCAGCTTTCTGTGGGGGAAAAACTGCTATATAGCCATATTTCCGGGGGGAAGAACTGCTATATAGCCATTTTTCCGGGGGGAAAGATGGCTAGGGGGAAAAGGCACTATATAACACCGGTAGAAAGCTTGACGTAAATAATGACCTTGACGTGAACAAACACCTGCTTTGAATTTTACCTATTACAAATTTGACCTTAATATTCAATTTCGTGATTTTATCTATTTGCAACAACGATGCTCTTATCCTTGGGCCTGTTTGAACAATTAAATCTAATCTTATTTCCAGCCAATGGTATCATTGATCATTGGAATTGGAGCGTGAGAATTTCAAATTGAGAAACATTAATCTTAGGACAGTGTTTAATGTCTGTAGGTGTATCTAGCAAGCCTAACAGCTGGACAATTGCACGTTGGTGCAGAGTCTTGTGGGTTTGATTTGAGTACTCCATAACTGTTTCAGTGATATATGAATCTATCTATCTTCTGTGAGATTAATCCAGCTCCGAGTCTCTAAGCACCGTTTAAACTGATATCTAATAAGCACCGTGTTAACTAATATCTTCTATTTGATTTAGTGCATTAGATTTTAACACCTGCCCTGCAGAAGTGTAGGTTTTCTCAACATTGATTTCATGTTTATCAAAAATGTCAACTGCATCTGAATTTTTGCCTGTATTCAAAGATTTTTATTTTTTTTACAATCTAAATGTCAAACTTTTTTTTCTTAACATTACTTTTTTAAACAAGGAATTAAGTAGAAATAAGTTGGGTTTTTTTTTCCGAAACTCTCTTTACGTACCAGGAAACGTTAACAAATAAGTTATATTGAGAGTTTTTGTTTCCATATTTGGCTCTGTCGTGAATTAAATGAATGGCCAACGGAGTGTTATTTCGTCAGAATAAATAAAACGAAATCAAAAAAAAAAGAGTATCTATATCAAATTCACAAAACAACGGAGTGTTATTTCGTCAGAATAAATAAAACGAAATCAAAAAAAAAAAAAGAGTATCTATATCAAATTCACAAAAATACATCCCTCAATTGCATGGGGAAACGTTCTCTCGCTCATACATTTTCAACACATGAATATTTTTTCTGATTCCGTATAAATTAATTCTATTTATTTAATAAATAAGTGTAGTTATTATAAAAAGTTAACAAAATAACAGAAATTTTTAATAATAGGTTTTTTAGTCCTTACAATCAAGAATTTGGAAAAATAGCATAAATTTCTTCTAAAAGGTTGAAATAAACATTGCACCATGGATCTTTTTTAAAGATGGCTAGGTACGTGGTTGTTTCCATTTTTAGACAATATCAATCTGTTTAAGAAGAAGAGCTCTGTATTAAGATCCAAGAAAGTTTCGCATTTTAAAGCTAAACTATTTGGAAGTTTTCTTTACTAAACAATAGCTTATAGCTGAACAAATTATATGAGAAAAATTGAGGTAAATCAATTGGTTAATTTTTTGACCACCCAGCCTCCTTAAAATAGTCGGATAAGCTACATGTACAAGTACTTTCAAGTGCCAGGATCTCTACAAGATGAAGCTGCCCATCGTATGATAGCTGTGTGCGGCTTCCAATCTTGACACAGGGCTGATCTGTAAAGCGTCTACTTTCCACACATGCTGTATAACCGTCCCAGTCAAACAGCACCAGGGACCACTTTGGAACTTCAGTTTCTGTCAAGACAAATAAAACAAAAATTAGCAGGATTAAAGTGACAAACTCTCAGAACTCTAAAAATCATCTTAGTTAACAATAATTATTTAAATGTCATTACTGTATCTAATACATTTATTGTTTGCTTGACTGTTTCTCGCCAAGAAATGTTAAGTAAGAGGTAGTTTAAACTGGGAAACTTATCACTTAAACATTTAGGTGTATAGTTTTGGACACTGGATTGATTACGAACATTTTATACGGACCAAGATTAAGTTTCACATAAAATATAAAATAAAATCTAAATTATTTTATCTCAATCTTCAATTAAAGTTATAAATATCATTATTTAAATTACAATTAAATATTTATTTACAATATTATTGAATTTATGTATTTACCATGATGACCAAGTCTACGGCGTGGCATCTTCAGTGATTCAGGCTTACTAATGAAATATGTCAACTAATTAAAACTCTCTGGTGAAAACTTTCCCCAATCAAAGATCTACCTGATTTATACAGATTTGGAAAAACCAATGAAAAGCCATCTACAGAAGTAAATTTTACTAACTGACCAATCAAACATTGCGTACCCTTAATTCACAGGTGCACTGATGGAATACTGGGGTGACAGGGGGCTTACAGCGACTGACACCATGTGATCCTAACTACTGTATACCACCACCACAGGTGTTACTCCCTGGTTGTGGCTTCTTTTACATTAATCAGCTGTTATTAATTAACTTGATTAATTCAGTAATATTTTTTTACTTTCATAGATACTGTTAATATGGATAATTTGATATGGTCATTTTATATAATTCAAAAATGTTAGATATATTGAAACAAGTAACTAATTTTCAATAAACAATAAACTTAATCAATCAATCAGTAAGTTAAAATATATTAAAGGATATGTAATATTTTTGTCTTAACATTTTTTATAAAGCATACCGCTTTTGTAGAGAATGAACAATTTTATGCATATAAGGCTAATCAGACTGCTAATCAATTGTATTTGACCGACTGTAAAATGAAAAAAAACTTTGATAAGATCAGGATCAAAGAGAGAACCGAGATTCAATTAAATTTGAATTCCTTTACAGTACAGAGAAAGATATGAACTATTTACATGGCCCTAAATCAAAAAAATATACATGATGAGTTTTTTTTAGTATGTTTTCAGATAGAAATATAATTTCAAAACTCTTAAAATGAAACCAATTTCCTTCATTGTAATTTAAGACCCCATACTGAACAATACATATACAGTATTGGAGTCGGCGTTTCTTTAGCTCTATATTAACTATAAATTGATTATTCTATGACTTCTAGAATATATAAGTAATATGAAATAATGTGATCAAATTTGTTGTTTGAAACAGCGGACATGTTAATTTTTTTTTTTAATTCCTACCTACCTACCTAAATTTATTTCGTCATGGGACAGGAAACAGTGATCTATATCATATGATAGATGTTTTTTTTTTTCATAAATGTATAGAAATGAACTTTAGAAGCTCCTGGAATGCAGGATTTTGCTCCATTTATTTAACATTTTCCAGGGGGGGGGGGGGGGGCATGCCCCCGGACCCCCCTAGCATTCTCGCGCTCAAATCAAACATATGACTCATATTTTCCCCTTTAAATATAAAAAGGGTAGTAAAATAAAATAGCTAGATAAATCCCTGATACCATTAATGTTATACACATGCTTATAGTTATATTGCTATAAATATGAAGAAGTCAGACATATCAGATGGTATTTATTTCCATTCATGTGCCTTAGAATATTTCTCAGGTTTTGGGTTGGGGGCGGGGGATGCCCTCGGGATGAATTGATTGCCTCTTGGTCTTGGTGCCTAGGCCTCAACTTTAGTATGTGAATTTAATGAGTTGGAATTTTCGAGGGAGGGTCCGAACACCCCTGTGCTCCTCTATATTGTTGCCTACAGTCAAATGTGTGTAATGAAGCTTGTCGTACATCTAAAACTGCTTGGTTTCCGCATAAAAAAACGAAAGTCAACTCGTATACAAAAATTTCCGCTTAAAAAACTTAAAGTCAACTCGTATACAAAAAACTCCAAATATAAAAGAGGAATGCTAAACCGAAAGTCAACTCGTATACAAAAAATTCCCGTATACTAAATCGACAGGAAACACACAGGTGTCGTACCATGTTGAAAGAAGTTTGGGAAATGACATATAAAAGTGGAAAGATGGATATATTTTTTCAAACAAAATAATGAGGAGTATCTTAATTAGCCTTTGAGAAGTAATCCGTTTGGAGAAGCAAGAAACACTGCGCTTGTTGTTTTAACAATTATTGTTTTGATGTGTAGAAATAGTTACCAAATAATAATGATTGGATTGACACAATTAATTATCGTTAATTTTTTTGTTGTAATTTCACACCGTTACCGAGTTTAATCATAATGCACAATTATACATGTATGAATTTTGCAATCTTTGTAATAGTTGATAACATCCATTTTATTCTTATATGTCCTTTTTACGCTGAATTACGGAAGCACTATATAAAGAAATTTTATTACAAGAAACCAAGTGTTTTTAAGTTACTTTTAAATTACTTTTACGTTTTGTTTCTAACTTTTTGTATACGAGTTGACTTTCAAATTATGGTGATTTTTTGTATACAAGTTGACTTTCGGTTAGGTATACGGGAATTTTTTTGTATACGAGTTGACTTTCGTTTTTTTTTGCGGAAATTTTGTATACGAGTTGACCTGTATACGAGTTGGTCTGTGTACGACTTGACCTGTGCTCCTCTATATTGTTGCCTACAGTCAAATGTGTGTAATGAAGCTTGTCGTACATCTAAAACTGCTTGGTTTTAGGTTTCATGTGAAGTTTTTAAAACAATAAAATCATATGCAAATCAAATAGGGTTTATACAGATCTGCAACTTGATTTGATCAATACTTGTATTACATGTATCAGCCAATTTTCATCAGATTGTGATGGTCTGCCTTGGATAACTGCATGCACTTAGATGTTTTGTAGAGATGATTCATGAGCATGACCTTGTCAAAATTTTAAGGCATGGTATTATTGACTTTCATATTTAAAAATACCACAACTTATTCATTAGTTAGTCTGATGTGGACCACAGACAGCTGTTCTAACTTAGTATTAAATGTTTCCTGTGTACAATAAAGAATGTGACCAGTATTAGGATAATATCAAGTATTAATAGTGTTGACCCCCTCGCTTGTGTCAGGGTTCTTCGATTGCACACATGGACACGTATCGTAGAGCATCGGCAGAGGTTGTAATGTACATGTACAGTTTAGTTCTGAAGATTAAAGAAAACAATAGAAATATAGAAAACGGACCGAAAGGGGTTTTTAAAGTGTTTTTCCACAAATACTCATGCCCTGACTAATAGAACGGTAAACATGTTTAAAAAAAATAAGCTCTCGATTTACTTACTTTCTCCGGTCCAATCCTCACAACACAGGCTTTTTTAATGGTCCATGCGTGTGTAAATCCCAAAATAGCACACTCTATTATACGATGAACATCAGGATTTCAAAGTTGCTTGCTTATAAGTACATTAATATCGTAAAAACAACCAAGAATCACAAAAGCTCGAGAGCATTCGAGCTACATCGTGCTTCGATTACAAGTTTCCGGTTAGACGGTTTATTAGTTCGTACATAGGATTTTCTGCTCGCAATTCGCTAAGATTACCAATTTTATTTATATACAACCTTAAAAATGCCTATTTTGTATAAATTAAAACCTATTATTAATTAATTAGTTATTTCTTTTTGTTAAAATAATCCTAAAAATTACAAAAACCGTTCTTTAATTTGATTGGTTGATGGATGCAGGATAGGATGGATAGGATGGATAGGATTGAAAGCGTTTCTATTCTATCATGTATTCTCTATCCTGTATCCTATATCCTGTATCCAGCATCCTATCCTATCCTATCCAGTGTAAACTTTATGGATAGCGGCACTGTAATATATACAGTAGTACACCAAGAAAAGAAAAACAAGAAAAAATAAGATAAGGTGCAATTTATTGTTGCTCTTTACACAAACATTGAAAACAGAACAGTACACAGGGTCACACTCACTGATTATTTACCGCAATATTTAACAAACGATTGGGATCCATTTGTGTTGGTTTAGTAATTAGCGTTTTAATGACAAAAAATTGTGGTGAAAATTAACCGAACGAAAATTTCTTTGTACATAATGGATTGTTGACCTCATCTAAAATTCCATAAAGAAGAATTAAAAAAGGTATTTTGTTTGTTCTTTATTTCCATACCAATAAAATAGCTCGAAACTACGAATACCTTTCACAAACAACGGGTCTCATCAAAGAGCATGGAATATCATTCCACCGTCCCCAGTTACCGGTATTTGATTCAATACATGTTTCATTGTGACCTGAAAAATCATTTGGTTCACCAGTGTTCCAATTAGTGTAGCTTGTCGGAGTTTGACTTTTAATCCACGTAAACGTACCGGAATTATCCGTATCGTATCCGTTCAGCCAGAATCCTGTAGCCATTCCACAGTGGGACAATACTACACGTGTTTAAAAACAATTGAGAGAGAATTCTATAAATTAGATTTTAATCATGCTCAATTACACAATTGTTCATGTACTACACGTATTTTATTGATTTATATTTGAGCTTGTTTGTCTCTATTGTATATCATATATCTATGCTGAAAAAAAATGCGTGAAAACCGCATTATTCGTAAAAACCTACTTAACTCGGTGAGCCAGTCGTTCTCCGCTTGGGAGTCCACTTCAATAACGAAAGATGGTGGAGACAGGCTAGCACAGAACAACTTTGAAAAGAACATTGGTGAGAGTTATGATTTATACAAAGTATGAACAAGTAAATGTTATATGTATTGATTCTATGATACAAAAGCGTTTACAGTTATTTGATAAAAAAAGAGGTGTATGGTATTTGTGGACAAAGACTCGTTGCCATTCTTTCCCCATTTTTTGTTAAACGATTTACTTGTAAGCTTGTAGTATCCATAGATTTATAAACCTGATTTGTTGAATATGAAAATATAGGTTAAAAATGTAAAATGTAAGATGATTTTCTCGTATTTTTTGTGATATTTATGAATCATGAATTTTTTATAGTTTATCGATGTGTTTATCTCATTGCCTATGCCGATGGTTACCCCGTACAGGTATTAAGCACTGTTTTTAAAGGAAGGGGGAAGCATACTCATCTAAAAAATCTTAACAACCAAACGAAAAGCACACACACAAAATATATGGACATTGATAAGGATATAAAAAATATATAATTTCCCATTTCAACTCATAAAAAACACAATAAACCAATTTCAAACATTTCTAACGGTTTCCATGGTAACATTATAAAAGTACTGGTTTCTCCATCTGTTTTCTTAAATGAAATAAGAATTGACAATAGAACAAAGATTGTTTAATGTCTTTGTTAGTTTACATTAATGGGCAAAATCTTCCAATATGGCTTTAAAGTAGGTAAGTTTTGCTATTTTTTCATCTTTAGCGTCGGTTACCATGGCAACGGTTACCCCCATCGCCCAACTATTAGGTCTTTTTGTGTTTTACACCTAGTTGTGTCCATGTATGAAATATAAAGAAAATTGATTACTATGCGTGGCCAGTCTCTTTTGTAAATCATTGATTCTTACATAGAATTGATCTTGAAAACGAACCTGCTGTAGTTCATCATGTCCACACTCTATGTGAATCTCGTATTTGCATAACAATGTAAATACTTGCTGTGCTTGTAGGGCATGATTATTTATCTACATATATCGAGTGTAATTCCCTCTTTTTCTTACGGAAAGTTAATTCATAACCATATATAAACTAACAGGAGTGATATTGACACGGCCCTTTATTAATGCTCAAAACCTACAGCGACCTTAGAAAAATCACTGACTGCACAAGAAAATCATGATGATGTCAGACTCAGATTCCCATAGTAGACGATTTGGCTTCTTTTAGCTAACGTACTGATAGACATTAACAGTAATTTAGTTGATTTAACTTACTTTTTACAATCAATTTATTAATTTGTTTACAGACAGATGTAAATATAAACAATAAAATGATTTCTTTGATGATTTATGCGGTTTATGAGGGAAGCAATCATTGCAGGAATTTTTTTTCTGCAATGTCCCCACCTCCATATCCCGCATGAATCACCAAAAAAGCATTTTTGAATTTAAATAAACAGCTTTGACACAAAACACAAAATATGTTTGTGTGATACTAGTAAATAATAAATATTTTTGTGTTCTGAAACGAAGACAAAATGAAAGTAATAGAAAGTCAACTGGTTTATGGGAAAACAGTCCTAAAACAGTATTGTATTTCATATGTTGACCAATCTGTCGCTTGTGCTCTGCAAACACCGCTTCTCTGGGAAACAAGCTCACGATCTGAAACATTTCGTGTGCATTGGCCCTATTTATACTGTGTAAATTTGATAATGATAAAAATTGATGTTGTTTTTGTCTTTCAGACAAAAATGTTAAAAATGTTAATGGTTAGGATTTAGAATTTATGATATCAGTGCTATGAACGTTAACTGAGCTATGTCTATTTGACGCATAATGTAGGAAACAAAAATTGATTCCAAAGAAAAATGTGTTTCTGATTGTAACGCATCTAGTGAACGATCGATCTATGATTTGTTTACCAGGAATATTTTTGTACTAAGAGGTAACATAATGTTTCTATGAATATTTTTACACTATTTAGATTTAACTTTTACAGTATCTACCAGTCTCTATCCGAACCAAAACGACTATCGATTTAACGAGGCCGAGTACAGAACGAGTACGCACGCTTTCGCGCAGCGTTTCATTTGTATTGTGACGTCATCTTTTTGCTTGGTTGACGCCATGGCGCGATAGTTTCAACTGTAGATATTCAGCGAAATTTGTTGAAAATGGCTCGTTTAATGCGTAAAATTAATGTTATATTGTGGAATAAACATAACTGTATCGAAGTATAAGCTATATTTGGGCTCGGGTCGAGAACGTGAAGAGGGTTCAGCAGGCCTAACCCTCTGTCAAGTTTTCTTAACCCGCCTAAATATAGCTTAATTCATATATTTCAAGACAGTAACCATGTAATTTATATTAATGACCCTTAATATGTGATGTTATATATTTTTTTATTACTTAAATATGTCTGAATGCTTTAATAATACTATATCAAGATCACCTTTTCCGCGTTTGTCAAATAAAAAATAGCCATTATCTGACAAATCTGGGAAATTTGACATACAAAAATCAACCTTGATAAGACCCCTGGAACAAACCAGGAGGTAAAAGGTTTTTTTTATTTGACCATTTGATGCCTTTTAGCAGTAACTTTAATATGTAGAACAGAAAAAGAAATCCCTAGGGCAGAAGTTTAAAAAAATGTGCAAAATTGATACATTTCAAGCGAAATCCCATAGGGTCCTATGTTAAAGATTAACAAACTTTGAGATGACCCCCTAAACAAACGGTGTGGTAAATGTCTTATTTTTTAATCTTAAAATAATAATTATATCAGTAGAAATTCAGGTAAAAAATTTCATTAAAAAATCTAGGGCAGAACTAATTAGACCCGGCCTCGTTAATAGAAAGAGGTGACTTTGTCCAATTTTGACCAAAATTAGGCTTTTTCGTTGAAGCTGCTTTGTCCAATTGTATATCCAATTTTATGTACCACGTATAACGACGGTTTTGTATAGTTTATGTATACAAATTATAGGCAATGTAGATGTCAAGCTATAAACTGATAAACAAAGCAAAGTTTGACAAAATGAAAAGGTAATGGACGATTTTACCCTTTGTAAAGATTGCACCGATGCTAAGGTTGGTATGTTTGTATTAGATCTATTTCTAGGACAGGCACGTAGCATCGTTTTTGAAAGAACGTTTTTAAAAAATTTATTGCTGCGAGAAAAAGGGGGGGGATGCAGCCCCCTGCCCCCCCCCCCCCCCGATGCTACGTGCCTGTAGGAATGGCATTCACCAACAACAATTTGTGTTATAACATACATATTTTGAGGGCTTCGATGTTATTTTTCTGTAATGAATTATTTTTCATATTGCAAAATAATACTCTCGGTCATGATTCAAGTAATGGCATTCTTTGTTTTTACAACAGTGTATACTTTCAACTGGGCATAGAACCTTTGATAAACAGGCCCGTTGCTATAAATCAAATAAATTTGCAATAACAATTCAGACACGTAGCACGTGGGGGGCCAACTCCGTGATAATTCAATTTTGTATGTGTAAATTTTCAAAAATTAGTTGCTGCAAGAAAAAGTGGGGGGGGGGGGGGCAGGCCCCCCTGCCCCCCCCCCCCCTTGATGCTACGTGCCTGCAATTACTTTTGATTTTCATGCGAAATTAAATCAACAGCTGCTTGACTGAGATCTAATTGACATTTAATATATTCATCTAGTCGATTTTCCAATTAGAAACATTTATCTTAAGCTAGTTTTCCAGCATGCAGAATAAAATGTGGTACACATCTGTTTATCCATGGTTGATGGAAACGATTTCAAAATGATATCTGAAAAATTCAAAGCAAACGACCGCTACCGTTATTATTTTGTTCGCGACGTTTCCTTAACTTTTACCGCGGCATCAACTTGCGTTTCCATATTGTAGCATGCTTATCTATATTAAATTATAATTATGATATCTGTCCCAAAATTTTTGTTGCAAAAACTAATGAAGTTCTTTATTATGGCCTGTAATTACCTATTGTAATTATTATCTTAATTAACAATCTTTGCAACATTGCTACATGTACATATTACTTTACAGAACAGGTGCATTCAAAGTCAGAATAAAAAAATCGTTACAAAGTCGAAAATAAACGAAATTTAAGACTTTATCCGATTGCATGTAGAAGATAACATTTATTTAACATTTCCTAAATCTATGAATAATTCAAAAATGAACATAAGTATATTTAAATCATGGCATAACATCTTTTTTGCGAAATAAAACAATATCACAAATGCCATCTCACCCTGGAATCATTGAATGATCTGTAATTAGTATCCAACATATACCAATGATCTAAACGTTGGTGCCAAATTGAACAATCTGAAAAAAAACCCTGTAAATTTAATAAATATTAAAGGGGCATGGTCACGATTTTGGTCAAAAATCATTTTTTCGATTTTAATGTTTATAATGCTTCAGTAAGGCATTTTATAATTGGCAACCAAAATTTGAGTGTCATTTGTTGAGTTATAAGCGAGTTTCAGAGCTTGCAATTCCTCGCTATGTAAACAATGCTTTTGTTTACATTTTGAATGTTGCAGTGAAAATTCCAGTTTTAGACCTAAAATGAATGTGTTTATGGTTAGAAACTGTTTATTTATGCTTAAAAAGAATATGAATATAGACAAATCATCTTGAAAAAGATTTTTTACTGGTATATTGAACCTATGTAAACAAAAACAGGGCACGAGCCTTGTTTACATGACGAAGAATTGTGAGCTTGTATCTTGCTTAAATCTCATCGACGGGCACCCAAATTTCATTTGATCATTAGAAATGCATTCATAAAGCATTGTAAATAATAAAAACAGAAAATTAAAATTTGACCAAAATCGTGACCATGCCCCTTTAAACCTTCAGTACAACTTTTCTCTGATCCCTATTGATCATGGCAAAGACACGAACATCGAAAATTGTCAAATTCTCGAGACAACCTTTCCGTTCTTCAGGAAACAATAAATTTCATAAAATGAAAATCTAAGGCAAAACAAACAAAAAATTTGCATTAAATTTTAAAATGAAAACTATATAAAAAAAAATAACAACATTACTACTAAATAATGATAAGGTTTGATCTATAATTTGTACTGATAGCCATGGCCGATCCTTTGGGTGGAATAAGTCGACAGTCAACTTCACACCTGATTGGTTGAATTTAATCAATTAAAAAGTGAAGTCCGAGTTAATAACAGAGAATAAAACAAACGGCGTTAATTCGTTCGGCGCTTTGGTTTCAACTAGATCGTTATGATTATTTTTTAGTTTGATATGACTATGAATTAATTTTTTATATCAAAAAGTAACGGAATAAAGGGATTTTGCATGTGAACCCATGAAATGAAACACGCTGAGGTGAGAAATTCAGTAAAATTACAATATGTAATGTATATTTGCATAATAAAATATGTTCAAAATTAAATCAAAATTACAATACGAGTTCCAGGTGAAAATGTTATCAGGCGTTTATGTTAATGGATTCAGTCTGTTTGTTAAAGCTATCAAAAATTTGAGCATGTGTATCTAGAACTTTTACTGTATTTTCGTCTCAGTGAATAAAGATTATAGTCAACAACCACTACTGTCATATTTTACCCACTCGTTGCTCACAACGAGATCAAATCTAGTTATTTATTTGTTTTGTTTTTTTTAATTTGTTAAGGTGGTTTTGTTTGGGTTTTTAGGGAGTGTCTGAATAATGAAACGATGGTTGTTGATTATTCTGCAGAGGACACCTGTTTCCATAACGTAGAAGCTTTGTTGCTGAAACAATCTTTCAGCGCCTAAAAATCATTCGTTTCTCCTAAAATTCCGTAATAATTCTATTCTATTTGCTTTGTGGAATTTGTATATTAATATTTTCGGTAGGCAGTTACTGCGCACGCCACACGAGCAAGTAATGTACCCATGAGTACGTTTAGGTAGGTTCAATTTACATTTTATTGATGGTGAACACAACCAAACTCAAGGAACCCGTAGAATAACCGTACGATTTGACATTAATGAATGACGTAAGGAGACCTCACTTGTTACACGTGCATTGACTGCAAGTCGCTTGTGCTAACCATCAACATAGGAGTTGAACGCACAATGAACAGTCATCATACTTACTTCATGCGTACACCAGGAGTTCGTGATGCGTACGAATCGCCCATAAGCAAGTCATATTCAAAAATATAATAATGAAAAAATTCCCACCAGGTAAAGAGAATCGACAGTTTTACCATTAAAATCAAACCAAAGCTTCTAGTAATCTAGTAAAACAAAAACCAACCAAACATATATTGAATACGATCTTTTTGGCAAAAAGGTGAAAGGCGAAGAGGACAAACGGACGAGAGGGTACTTGATAATGAAGGAGATTGTAGAGAAATGGCATAAGATTTCCAAAGCACTTCAACTTGCAATATAGAATCGAATGTATACATTTTAAGAGAGAGGAGCTGACATATGATATTTACGAACAGAACATTATTTTAAACTGAAACCATCTACACATATATGTAGGACGTTAAATTGCTTACCAAATGTTGTCTGTGTAGTTTCAGTGCTAACCACTGTGGCGGTTGTTGGCATCGTTCCTTCTAAAAGATTAAATGCTCAACAACATAACGGCAGATGTGTAAAGAAGAAAAATTTTAAAATATTCTAGTTTCAATGAAATATATATTAAAGTATCATAATTAAAGAAATAATGCAATGAATACCAATACAAAAGATAAAACGTTCATACTAATTTGAATTCATTCGAAAACTTTGTGAATCCCGAAAGTTAAAAGTATTGACTTTGAATCTCAATTTTGTATATGCATCTTGAAAAAAAAATTGTGCTGATAAACATAAGTATACTACAATGCACTTGCCAAAAATATACAAATATTGCTGTTTTTATAAAGACAATACGCTGATTAAAACATCGAGAGGTACATTATTTACCTCAAATATATCAATTGATTTAAGTGTAATGAACCAAATGTCCGATATATTTATAATCAATGAAGTCACAAATGTTGCCGAAGGCCAAAGAAAATTTCTGTCTGAATGTCCAATAATTAATATTTTGCCAGAATCCCAGTCAACGACTGTTTTGTTATGCCCTTAACAGATCTAGGCAACCTCCGTTTTTGGGAGGATAGCCCAATTTTAAGATGACATTTTATTTTTTTACCACCAGAAAGACTCCAAAACCAAAAGTATAGCTTATATTAACCCTTTTACAAAATAACAATGACTTTATACACAGTAAATGTGTGTGGGAATGTAATAAATGCTTTTCGTGTTTTTGCTTTAAAAGGCATAACATGATTTGAAGGGAGTTAAATCAGAACAATAGCTGGCGCATTTATATATAAGTTAGGAAAAGGTCATTTTTTTTTCTTTTTAGTGTATATTTCATTAAAACCCAAAATTTCCACAAAAAAATGATAGAAAGCCACTTCTTGGTTGATTATGGAAATATTAAAATTAATTAAATCCTGACATTTAAAATTCAAAAAAAGAGTTTATGACTTGCATCTTGCAATCTTGCAAATTATATAGTGTGATCTAAAAATTATCTTCATGTTGTGTTTAAAATACCAAATTTTACAAATATAATTTTCTCAAAAACTTACAAATAATGACATCAAAAAAGCTTTGAAAAATGAGTCTTGTTTTCAAAAAATGTATAGGGAAAAATAATAAACTGACATACAGTTTCCACTCTTATGTAATTTTTTCAGATAATTTTATTAATAAGTGTTTTATTGAAAATGTTGGGTTAATGTTACGGGCGATCACTTATTACATAATTGAGATTTGAAATTAGATATTACGTTTGTTGTTTTTATTTCATTAAAACAGAATATTTATGTCAACTTTAATGCTTTTCGGTTTTGAATTCTTATTCTATTCTAACTATTTTCCTTATACTAAGCTTTTTCTTGATTCCATTTATTGGAATGATTTTGACTCATCTATTATGAATTGCAGAACAGAATGATCAAGAAATCAAAGCTAGATAAAACACATTAGTATTTCGTAAGCACGTAAATACCAATTAACTGAATACATTAAGAAAGCAAAATAGAGAAATAGAGAAAAAGAGAGATAAAAAGAGTCATACAATTTTTTTTTATTTTATCTTTATTTTTTTGAAAATTGTTTACGATAGAAATTTAATACAATCCAAGATTTCTATAAGAAATAGACCTACCAATTTTTTTCTCATAATACAGCCATCCACTGTAAGTTTGTGGTCCCGTGTCTGACATGTGAACGGAGAGAAGTCGGCAAGAATGAGTATCCATGTTGATCATGATGGATTTACACTTGTCATTTCTTGTACAATGAGATGCACAGCGCATAGGACTTTCGAAAATAAGTGTTGTTATAATATTGGTTGATAGAGTTGCCCTGTTGTCGTAATTTGGATTTCTGGACATGAAGTTTGAGATGATGACCCCACGTACAGCTAGGATCATCACAAAAACAAGGTATACGTTCCGTTTCATACTGAGATTCAAAAACCCACTGCAATGTTCGGGTATTCTCTTTATATAAACATGTTTCTTCGAAAATGTGATGCCATTGGTTAAGATACATAAAAGAGGGTCCTCCACTTTCTTGTATCTAAGCAAACAAATTTCTTAGGAAAACAAACATGTCTATTCGTAAGTGCGTTTAAAATTGAAAATCGACCTAAATACACTTTCAACACAGACGATATCTATAAGAAGAATGTTTTAATAATGTGATTACTCCTGCATCCAATTAAAGAAATTCAATAGAAATCAGTTTAATCCATTACGTGTGTGATGCTGTAGATATCAAATGTTTCCTTCTTAAATATCAAAAATGACTAAGCCCTAACATTTATGAATTTCCTTTGCAAATATTTATGGAGTAGATGATATCCCGCGCAAGTGCGGGAATTAACACTCATTCACCTTAATATGGTACTATGCTTAATATGTTGAACCAGATTTATTTGTTTACTTTTGTATGAACTGTGTCCAAAATGTCTCTTAATTTCTTTTCTTAACCTGTTCTACGGTGTTAAATTGAAATCAAAAAGCAACTACACAGCTACGTAGCTATGTAGTTAGAAGAGCAGACAGTGATGAAATTGATTTATGTACGTGTACATGCACATGGCTTAATTTTTTTCTATTGAAGCTGGCTGGGAAAAACACAAACTTTTTTTATTTCATTTCAAACCATGGCGTGGGTGTATAGTGCGACGTATCTCCTTTCTAATTTTGTACTTTAGGTCAAATATCACTATCATTTTTTTTCTCCCAAATAAGTGTTTTGGATAAAAGACTATCAACTCCCCCGCCCCGGATTCCAAATATGGCGCTTGACCAGGTAGGTCACGGTCAGTAACAGCGGTGCAACTGTGGCCAAAATTAGGGAACTAGAGACTAGCGAGACCCTCGAATTTTTCCAATTCTGTGTGTAGTGAGTCGGGGATTAACTATCTTCAACTGAAATTCGTAATAGTCCATGGAAAGGTGGAATTAGAAAGGTTTCTCTGACGCCGTGAGTACTTCATTAACACTGGGTATTGTTCACGTCCGATCTATAAATAGATTCACTGTGTATACATGTTTACATGTACATGAATAGGCCGAATACAATTAAGCAATATTTCAACATGCCGAAAGATGGTGTCACAACTCGCCGACTTAACACTGAAAAAACAGTTGACAAAACGCCCACAACACCTCAAACACCAAAAACTACAAAATCAGCAACTACTGCAAAAACGGTCGAGAGTGAATGGGCCTCGATACATGCCCAACTAGGCGAAATAAAGGATGAACTAAAAAAAAACTATTAAAGGCGATGATGTGAAAAAACTAATAAAAGGCATTGTTGAGGAGCTATTCCAAAAACATCAAGAAAAAATAGAACAGAAATACGATGAAAAAATTTTAGAATTAGAGAGAGAAAATAGAGATCTTAGAAAAGAATTAGAAGAACAAAGCGAGGCTCTGAACAGAATTCATGTACAGGTAGAAGAAAATGAGAACATGGTACAAAACGCTCTCTCAAAAGCAAACTACAACGAGCAATATTCAAGGAAATTTAATATAAAATTTCACGGAATCACTGAAAATAAAGGAGAAAACTGCTTGGATTTGATAAACGACACTCTGTCAAAGAGCGTGAGCATTGCCATAGACCAACAGGATGTCGTAGCTGTACACAGAATTCCAGGAGGAAAAGAAGGACCAAGACCAATTCTTATAAAAATGCGGACCATGGATGCTAAGACAACCATAATGCGAAAGAGGTCCGATATTAGGAGTCAAAATCACCGATGACGTCACCAGAGATAATGCGACCCTCATTTCCAGACTGAGTAGCGACCAACGGATATCATCAGCGTGGTATTTCAATGGACATGTGTACGGACAGTATGGAAAACGTCGCATTAGATTCGACATATTTGACGATGTTACCGAGAAACTGCGCGAAAAACAATCCCGGAAATAAATAACCCGTTCCGAATGGGTTTCTCCAAGTGGTATTATGATACCAGTGTCAACTTCCGGTGGCGACTCAGTAGTTACTAAAGTCAAGCTAGCTGCCAATAAGCTACCTGCCAATAACGAATTTTCATGTATTTTTATCGACTATGAATTAAAGCTTTTCGAACCCGATTGCATTATATAGAAATTTAAAACGGCTCAAAGCGCCCAAACTAGGAGGTGTGCCATCAGGCCGAGACCGGATCCTCTGGGGTACGGGTGTTCCCTGACGGAATCCGGTCTCAAAAGGGGCGATATAAGCACCGATTTTCGGCGCCAGGGCGCTGAGTTGACCCTATCATACAGGTTCCATACATTATTGTAGGGTCTCTATACAGGGCGCATAGCGCCCAAACTAGGAGGTGTGCCATCAGGCTGAGACCGGATCCTCGGGGGTACGGGTGTCCCCTGACGAAATCCGGTCTCAAAAGGGGCGATATTAGCACCGATTTCCGGCGCCAGGGCGCTGAGTTGACCCTTCCATAATTATTGTAGGGTCTCTATACAGGGCGCATAGCGCCCAAACTAGGAGGTGTGCCATCAGGCTGAGACCGGATCCTCGGGGGTACGGGTGTCTCCTGACGTAATCCGGTCTCAAAAAAGGCCATATTGACACCGATTTCCGGCGCCAGGGCGCTGAGTTGACCCTATCATACAGGTTCCATACATTATTGTAGGGTCTGTATACAGGGAGCCTAACGCCCAAACTAGGAAGTGTGCCATCTAGCCGAGACCGGATCCTCGGGGGTACGGATGTCCCCTCCCGGAATCCGGTCTCAAAACAGGCCACATTGACACCGATTTCCGGCGCCAGGGCGCTGAGTTGACCCTATCATACAGGTTCCATACATTATTGTAGGGTCTGTATACAGGGCGCATAGCGCCCAAACTAGGAGGTGTGCCATCTAGCTGAGACCGGATCCTCGGGGGTACGGGTGTCCCCTGACGAAATCCGGTCTCAAAAGGGGCCATATTGACACCGATTTCCGGCGCCAGGGCGCTGAGTTGACCCTCTCATACAGGTTCCATACATTATTGTAGGGTCTCTATACAGGGCGCATAGCGCCCAAACTAGGAGGTGTGCCATCTAGCTGAGACCGGTTCCTCGGGGGTACGGGTGTCCCCTGACGGAGTCCGGTCTTAAAAGGGGCCATATTGACACCGATTTCCGGCGCCAGGGCGCTGAGTTGACCCTATCATAAAGGCTCCATACATTATTGTGTGGTCTCTATACAGGGCGCCTAGCGCCCAAACTAGGAGGTGTGCCATCAGGCCGAGACCGGATCCTTGGGGGTACGGGTGTCCCCTGACGGAATCCGGTTTCAAAAGAGGCAATATAAGCACCGATTTTTAGCGCCAGGGTGCTGAGTTGACCCTATCATACAGGTTCCATACATTATTGTATGGTCTTTATATAGGACGCCTAGCGCCCAAACTAGGAGGTGTGCCATCAGGCCGAGACCGGATCCTCGGTCGTACGGGTGTACCCTGACGGAATCCGGTCTCAAAAAGGGCCTTATTGACACCGATTTCCGGCGCCAGAGCGCCGAGTTGACCCTATCATACAGGTTCCATACATTATTGTATGGTCTCTATACAGGGCGCCTAACGCCAAAACTAGGAGGCGTGCCATCAGGCCGAGACCGGATCCTCGGGGGTACGGGTGTTCCCTGACGGAATCCGGTCTCATAAGGGACCATATTGACACTGATTCCCGGTGCAAAGGCGATAAGTTGACCCTATCATAAAAATCGATACGTTATTGTAGGGTCTCTATACAGGGCGCCTACCGCCCAAATTAGGAGATGTGCCATCAGGCAGAGACCGGATCCTTGGGGTACGGGTGTACGCTGACGGAATCCGGTCTCAAAAAGGGTGATATAAGCACCGATTTCCGGTGCAAGGGCGCTGAGTTGACCCTATCATACAGGTTCCATACATTATTGTAGGGTCTCTATACAAGGCGATAGCAAACAAAAAATTGTTTGCTATATAATATTTCAGTTTTTATGAAAATGCAACCTGACTACGACAGCTAAACAAATGTGAGATGGCGATGGTAGAAAAAACGGCCGCAAACCAAATTGTTTTCTGAACAAAAAAAAAGAAACAAATCGAGAAAAAGAAAGTTTTAAAAATCTAGTTCTTACAGACATAATGGAATTCCATATACGACAGCCAACTGTAAGCTGCCAAATTTCATAGCATAGCGTGATTTTTCTCTTACTTTCACTTTCACTTTACATTCACTTTCTTTCCCCCTATTAAATTACATTGATCAATTTGAGTAATATTTACGCAAAACACAGAAGACACAATCACCAAATTAGCTGCGTATGAATACATTCAACCTTCCTTTAGTATTTCTCAAATAATATAACCGACTCTCCTCGCGACTTCAAATCGGATCACGACCTGATGTTTTACTTACGCTGATTGATATTTCATTGATGTTGATATTTTCTTTACCTGTTAAATGGATTCAAGTGATAAATTTCATGGTATTTCAAAAGTAATTTTATCAAATAACAGAATGAAAAACAATATTGTATTATTAGAATTCAAAGCGGATTGCACTATTTTTGTCCCCATAATTCGGCTGTTCCAATGGCTCTTCCGTTAATTGCGCATTGCTCGTAAAATAAGGCAGAGGTTTTTAAAAATAAACCATAGTTGCCGAAAGGAAATGAATTTAAAAAAGGGTAATAAGCATTAAATCATTATTATGCAACGTTAATGATAATGAATTAAATCATTATTATTAATTGCAACGGTGAGTGCAAACAAATTTTCATTACGCGCTAGCGCGCGTTATTCAATTTGTATGCACACACCGTTGCAGTTATGAAACCACACCTTTAAAAAAATAATGCTTCAATGCTTAAATATGTGTATATTACAACTTTTAACACTGATTTAAGCGTAAAGTTTGTGGCAGCTTTATAACACATCAGTTGTGATTGTTGAAGTACAAAATTTGATTTTAAGGCAAAGTTAAAAAATGTCAACATATTTCAAGATGAATAAAAGTTATCTAACGGTACATTATATTCTAATTTCTGTGCCTCCTTAATATAATTTGCCAACGTTTTAAGATTGATATTAGTCTTTATTCCTTAAAATTGGCAAAATGATCATAGAGGTAAGAGCCAGAGCCGTTGGAATGTTGGTGTTTGGATAGTTCATAAGACAGGTTTTATTCAATTTAAATCTGCATTTATTTTGTTCTCGACATTGTTTTAAATACAAATCAATCCAAAGAAAAAATTGTTTTCACATAGTTCTTCTCTTCCATAAGTGTATCTTCATTTCTTTCTTCAACCTAAAACATTCTGAATGCTCGGTGCAAAATCCATCCAATCCGGAAGTGTTCGTGATATCCAGCAAAGTTTAAGGTCTCGGATCTCAGCCAAAGTTTAAGGTCAATGCATCATTATTAACTATTTGAAAGTTAAGAAGTGGAATGCAGCCACCCGTAATCAAGACCAAGACAAACATATGTTGTTTTTTTCATAAAGTAAAAACATAATACTGGGTGAACACTTTGTACTTTGGTGTATTTACATTAAGAGTATGTTCTAAATGAAATTTATGCGAATGTTTTGCCATATTGTTTGAGGTATATGTGTGTAGTACTAGTAGTTCGACATTGTTATAATTCAGCAACTTAAAAAAAATCTATACTGTATAAACATGTGGAACAAATTAATCATTCTCATTACCGGCCGACAGTTATACGATATGAAAGTGTAAAAAGTGACTGTTTCTTCGGAGCTTTGAAGTCTAGTTAAAAAAACTCCAAGGCTTTGCTTTTCTTAAAAAGAGCGAGTGTTTGTTCGAGACAAATTATGTCACAAAAATGATAATGAAACGTATAAGTTAAATAACTTTGATTGTGTTTCTTTGCAGTTTACTTAGTAAGATTAATTAATAGGCTGATGTACACAATTTTGTCCATATTTATGGAATTCCTTATACGACAGCCAGCTGTAAGCTGCCAACTGCTTGCTGCCTACTGCCAACTGCTTACTGCTTACTCAGCCAACTGCTTACTGACAATTGCTTGTATATAGTCTTGTCTCAGAAATAAAGGCATTTAAGTGGAAGACAGTTTAATTAATGTTTCTGACTATATTTCGATCTAATAACGGAACAGGTCTGGTTACCTATGTTAACCATTTTCAATATTCATCTCTTTTCATTTTTTTAAAGCGCTAAGCATAGCTCAGCGCTTTATTGGCGTTATACTTCTACTTCCGGTGCATCGAATAACTGCCCCCCCCCCCCCCTATGAGCAGCTACACATTTGCCTCCTCACAGACATTAAAAAATATATATACATCTGCATATTATTATTCAAAATATTTATATCTTGTATTTTTATGCATGTAGAGTGTAGTCTCTTGTCACCTAAAATGTATATTCCAGTGGCTGAGTTTCTTAGCTTTTAAAAGAGCTAATCTTGTGAGTGCATAAACAGAAGCTGGAATGTAGAAAAATCAAAACGACATGTAAATAGCCACATATAGTTCTTGGTGTTCGCCGCTTTCCTCATAGCACATATATAAGGAACTAAACACTTTAAGTTTGCATAGTAGATCTCATCTGTGTGGGCGTATATTTTACGTCGCTTACATTTGTTACTAAGACGCAACAACTTACCAGATAAATGCAGTACATATGCAGAAGAAGATTCAGAACATCAATTTGATGCAATGCCTTTATAAAGATAATACACACGTATAACGACAATACAAGTGCAGACATTTGTCAAACAAACGTATTTAACACGTCGCACACAATGTACAGATGTGAAATAAAGTGTACCAAAATCAAAGGCTTTTATATAACATGATTCAGGCAGGTGTTCATTTACAAGTCGTGTTCAGCTTTGATCTAAATTAACTGTAGTGTATATGATAAATCACAATATACATGTACATGTATATTTAAAAGAAACATAATTTCGACAAGATTTTCTTAACCAAATTAAATTAAATAAGGATAAATTTTGGATGAGTACAACTTAAACGCCATTTTGACCCTTCTGGCATTAGATACTTTCAATTTATATTAATTAACATTATTTCGATAAGTCTCATTTCTAACTAAGCTTGCACAAAGTAAATTTCCTTTAGAACCAAGCTAGGTTAGCGCTTTTCAGTACTTTCAGTACTTTGATTGTTATCTCCGTTTGGAAAGCGTCGTTATTTACGTGATCATTGCGATACATTTACCTTTTGACGGTCAATGTGTGATTTCATGATACGACGTAATTTGAACAGCCGATATCTCAGTTTATCAGAAATGTGATAATCATGATATAAAACATATATCACATGTGCTATGATTGATAGAGGTTCATTAAAACGTTAATTAGTTTTTCTAGCTGTTTTTGTTGTAATTTGAAATCCTGATTTGCATTGCTCTGTACGCGATATTATCAATAGTGTCCCCATGCGCAACTTGCTGCAAAGAATTTGCGCTGGGAATGAGAGATTAATATTATCCGTGACTTTAAAAAAGTGTTCTGGCAGAAATTTGATTGTTTGATTTTTCAGAAATTAAAACGTTATAAGGTTCCAAAACAGTTAGATAGATTTAGATGCAGCATCGTTTACGCATAGGCGTCGGGACCGGGGGAGGGGGGCTAGGGGGGCTGAGCCCCCCACTTTTTTTGCAAAGTTAGACCTAACCATTAGGGACATCGCATCATAGAGGGTTCAGCCCCCCCCCCCCCCCCCCCCACTTTTTCTCGCAGCAAAGATAATTGTTCTTAAATTTACCTTGAAAGATTGAGAAGTTGGAGTCATAGGCATACTAGCCACCCCCCCCCCCCCCCCACCCCCACCCCCCACCCACGAATTAGGATTTCCTTGATTTTGGGAATTAATGTATTTTTCCTCAATATTTCTGAGGATAAGTCTAGCCCCCCCCCCCCCCCCCCCCCCCCACACACACACACACTTTCAATTTGCTTCCGACTCAAGTGTTAGGGTTATAAAGCAATTTTTGAAAACTCGTTAGATTAGCCCATTACAAAATCATTTTCAGTTGCCCGAGTATTTTCAAACATATCAAGAATATTTATGTCTCATCCTTTTTCATATCGGAAAAGCCAAATACATGTACTTCTGGGTTTCTATACAAAAAAGATGGACGACCCGAATGACAAAGTGTGTTTTGTTTTATATTTATGATTATTCCATGAGTCCATTACTCTTTCAATGTCATTCTGGATGAGAAGAATGAAACAAAATCTGACACATTCTTCATGTATATGGATAGCATCATATGGATAATATGGATAATACCACGAGTGTCTCCCTCATTCGCACGGATAACACAAAGACATCTGCTTCCATAGAATATACGTAATTGAATGAAAACCTTTGTGGAAGGTTATTCCAAGAGTGTATAAAGTCTCTCTCAACCCGCAAAATTCTAAGGCTGGGGAAGCTGTCTAAATCTCCTGTCTATATCGTCCCATACATATAAGGTTAAGATCAGGACTTCATGGTGGCCAATCAAGTAAGCGGAAGTAATGTTCCTGTATCATCTGCTGTGTTGTTCTGGCAGTGTGGAGTTTGATATTATATTGCATCGGAACTGGCTGAATAATCTTGTTTTGATACCACGCACCATTTAGGTTTGGTGAAGATGGCAGTTTTCCTCGGCCTGTTTAATGATATACCAATACTGAGCCACCAGCAAATTGCAAAATGCGTCGTTCTAACGTCCACCTTGTACAATACACACGGATCCGTCCATCTGATCGCCGCAAATTGAATATGGACCCATCAGTAAAGAGAAATCGACCCCACTTAGCACGTGTATACCTCAGTTGACATCTTGCCTAAGCTAACCAATGTTGTCTATGTCTGGCTAAGCCGATAACAACAACAAGCCTACATAAGTTCCCCTTGCATGCAATCCTCCCTGTCTCAGTCTGTCCCGCACTATTTGGTTACTTAATTGGAGACTTCATGTGTTCCAAAAGTACGACGTGCAGTACAATTCCGAAAGTGAATTACCAAAATGTAGCGGTCCTGTTGATGTGTCAATAGACGACGTTTTGGCCTGCAAGTAGGTCGTCAACACGTCCAGTTTAATGGAATTTCCGGATAAACAAACCTAACTTGAACTGTGCCCTGCTTGAGCGATGCCAACTGTTGTACGTTCTTGTGCAGTCATGCATGGCATTTTATTCAATTCAATTTAAGTGCGATTTTAAAAGTGGGTTGTTCTTGTTTTAAATTTCATTTTTATTTTATTCATGTTTATCTAAATTCGGTGTATATTTCCCCTTGTGCTAGCATTGAAAGTCTGTGACGTTCAAATTTCAATTAATCACACGACGGATAAGCATAATTATGCACAAACACAAGTAAACGTCATCATGCATTTTGAAAATATTTATTAATGTGCAATAAATGAAACTTGCATGGACATTACTGTTTTGATACGTACATGTACTTCGGAATATAATTGTTAAATCATATCTTTTCTAAGTTTTCTAACACCATATTTTCAGTCACGGAAGCGCACTAAATACACGTAATATGTTTTTCGGCTGTTCTATCAATTATCAATATCCCTGACAAAAAAACGTAATAACAATGTTTATACAATAAACAATCTCATATCAAACAAACATAAATATAAGCATTGAATGATTTTGGGATATTGTCGGTTCTATTTCACACCAGGCCGTGTTCACAAATTAGCTAACAAATTATTATTCCGCGCATACGCGCGGTGTTCAATTTGACTGCACGGCCTGTTGTGTGATAGGACCGAAGTATCCTTCAATCAAAACAGTAAGAAACATATTGTGTAATATGGTAGCAAATTGGAGAAGGACAGACTTTTCCGAAATCAATCAAGAAAAATAGAAAAAAAATCAAATCATCAAAGCAAATTCTAAACCGAGGGAATTGGGTGGTAGGGGTGGGGGTGGGCGCAGCTTATCCCCCCCCCCCAAAGATTCCAACGTCTATGTTGATATAATCATAACCTTAGTTATAAATTGATGGATAAGCCTATTTACTTCATATATTTACTTTAAAACAAGAATAATTTATCTGATTTTGAAAATATTTTACTGTAACCACGACTCTTGGTTTCCTGCGAACTCTTTATTTCAAGTCCACCAATAATAATATTATATTACATATATATTATCGTGTACAAAATATTGAGTAAATTCAACTAACTTTTACGATTATTGAATAGCGAATTAAGATTCACACACTACAAAACAAAACTCTAAATTTCTTACTACAAGCCATTTCTTAGTATATTCATAATAAGAATAAATAATTTGTTTCTTCAATATAATTATATCCCATTAGATACGCTCAATATTTGACGTGGTTAGCTAAAGAGGCATGTGGAAACTGTAAACACAGGAAACCCCCTTTCTAAAATTGGAATTGGTAGGACAACAAAGAAGTTCGTAAAAATCATAGAAAAGCATTTCAAGAAATTGAAGTTAAACAATCAGAACTGTGACTGTCATACCTTGATATACAATCAAACAAACCAACAAAAATAATTCAATATCCGAATAAACAAACATTACATTGCGTACTATATTTTCTCTTAAAAAATCCTACAGCAAGGTGCCCTGTATAGAGACCTTACAATAATGTATGGAACCTGTATGATAGGGTCAACTCAGCACCCTGGCGCCGGAAATGGGTGTCAATATGGCCCCTTTTGAGACCGGATTCCGTCAGGGGACATCCGTACCCCCAAAGAACCGGTCTCAGCTAGATGGCACACCTCCTAGTTTGGGCGCTATGCGCCCTGTATAGAGACCCTACAATAATGTATGGAAGGATCAACTCAGCGCCCTGGCGCCGGAAATCGGTGTCAATATGGCCCCTTTTGAGACCGGATTCCGTCAGGGGACACCCGTAAAGAACCGGTCTCAGCTAGATGGCACACCTCCTAGTTTGGGCGCTATGCGCCCTGTATAGAGACCCTACAATAATGTATGGAAGGATCAACTCAGCGCCCTGGCGCCGGAAATCGGTGCTTATATCGCCTCTTTTGAGACCGGATTCCGTCAGAGAACACCCGTACCCCCAAAGAACCGGTCTCAGCTAGATGGCACACCTCCTAGTTTGGGCGCTACGCGCCCTGTATAGAGACCCTACAATAATGTATGGAACCTGTATGATAGGGTCAACTCAGCACCCTGGCGCCGGAAATCGGTGTCAATATGGCCCCTTTTGAGACCGGATTTCGTCAGGGGACACCCGTACCCCCAAAGAACCGGTCTCAGCTAGATGGCACACCTCCTAGTTTGGGCGCTATGCGCCCTGTATAGAGACCCTACAATAATGTATGGAAGGGTCAACTCAGCGCCCTGGCGCCGTAAATCGGTGCTTATATCGCCTCTTTTGAGACCGGATTCCGTCAGGGAACACCCGTACCCCCAAAGAACCGGTCTCAGCTAGATGGCACACCTCCTAGTTTGGGCGCTATGCGCCCTGTATAGAGACCCTACAATAATGTATGGAACCTGTATGATAGGGTCAACTCAGCACCCTGGCGCCGGAAATCGGTGTCAATATGGCCCCTTTTGAGACCGGATTCCGTCAGGGGACACCCGTACCCCCAAAGAACCGGTCTCAGCTAGATGGCACACCTCCTAGTTTGGGCGCTATGCGCCCTGTATAGAGACCCTACAATAATGTATGGAAGGATCAACTCAGCGCCCTGGCGCCGGAAATCGGTGCTTATATCGCCTCTTTTGAGACCGGATCCCGTCAGGGAACACCCGTACCCCCAAAGAACCGGTCTCAGCTAGATGGCACACCTCCTAGTTTGGGCGCTAGGCGCCCTGTATAGAGACCCTACAATAATGTATGGAACCTGTATGATAGGGTCAACTCAGCACCCTGGCGCCGGAAATCGGTGTCAATATGGCCCCTTTTGAGACCGGGTTCCGTCAGGGGACACCCGTACCCCCAAAGAACCGGTCTCAGCTAGATGGCACACCTCCTAGTTTGGGCGCTATGCGCCCTGTATAGAGACCCTACAATAATGTATGGAAGGGTCAACTCAGCGCCCTGGCGCCGGAAATCGGTGCTTATATCGCCTCTTTTGAGACCGGATTCCGTCAGGGAACACCCGTACCCCCAAAGAACCGGTCTCAGCTGGATGGCACACCTCCTAGTTTGGGCGCTAGGCGCCCTGTATAGAGACCCTACAATAATGTATGGAACCTGTATGATAGGGTCAACTCAGCACCCTGGCTCCGGAAATCGGTGTCAATATGGCCCCTTTTGAGACCGGATTCCGTCAGGGGACACCCGTACCCCCAAAGAACCGGTCTCAGCTAGATGGCACACCTCCTAGTTTGGGCGCTATGCGCCCTGTATAGAGACCCTACAATAATGTATGGAAGGATCAACTCAGCGCCCTGGCGCCGGAAATCGGTGCTTATATCGCCTCTTTTGAGACCGGATTCCGTCAGGGAACACCCGTACCCCCAAAGAACCGGTCTCAGCTAGATGGCACACCTCCTAGTTTGGGCGCTAGGCGCCCTGTATAGAGACCCTACAATAATGTATGGAACCTGTATGATAGGGTCAACTCAGCACCCTGGCGCCGGAAATCGGTGTCAATATGGCCCCTTTTGAGACCGGATTCCGTCAGGGGACACCCGTACCCCCGAGGATCCGGTCTCAGCTAGATGGCACACCTCCTAGTTTGGGCGCTATGCGCCCTGTATAGAGACCCTACAATAATGTATGGAAGGGTCAACTCAGCGCCCTGGCGCCGGAAATCGGTGCTTATATCGCCTCTTTTGAGACCGGATTCCGTCAGGGGACACCCGTACCCCCAAAGAACCGGTCTCAGCTAGATGGCACACCTCCTAGTTTGGGCGCTAGGCGCCCTGTATAGAGACCCTACAATAATGTATGGAACCTTTATGATAGGGTCAACTCAGCACCCTGGCGCCGGAAATCGGTGTCAATATGGCCCCTTTTGAGACCGGATTCCGTCAGGGGACACCCGTACCCCCGAGGATCCGGTCTCGGCTAGGTGGCACACCTCCTAGTTTGGGCGCTATGCGCCCTGTATAGAGACCCTACAATAATGTATGGAAGGGTCAACTCAGCGCCCTGGCGCCGGAAATCGGTGCTTATATCGCCTCTTTTGAGACTGGATTCCGTCAGGGAACACCCGTACCCCCAAAGAACCGGTCTCAGCTGGATGGCACACCTCCTAGTTTGGGCGCTAGGCGCCCTTTTATGTTATTATACAATGCAATCGGGATCGGACGTCTCTAAAAATAGTCGATAAAAATACGCTAAGAATTGTTATTGGCAGGTAGCTTATTGGCAGGTAGCTTGACTAAAGCTCAGTAGTTTCTGAACTGGCCAACGCAAAAAAAAACACTGTGCGATTTCTATAATGGAATTAACTGTAATCGTTTTTCTTTCTGTTTGTGTTTTCTTGCTTCTATATGTTTGTCTCGGAGTGAATGGTGTGTGTGCGTCGCAGGTTGGTATAGATTTTTCCTTAGTCGTGGAGTATTTGAATGTTTTAAACCCAACTCGTCCCCTGAATAACATGTACACTACTCTTACAACTATTTATATATCTGTGTGTACAATATTATTTTTTTATCCACTATGTCTTAACCTATAATGAGTGTTAAGATTATGTCATTGAACTGCAGGGGACTTGCAGGAATGGAAAAAAGAAGAGACGTTTTAAACTATATTAAACAAAAAAACTGCTCTATTTATTTTCTTCAAGATACACATTTTACTGCTGATGATTATGTACAAATTAGATCGTTCTGGGGGCATGGTGTTTATATCTCCCCAAGTGCTTCAAATGCCAGAGGCACAGCCATACTTTTTAACAATAACTTTGAATATAAAGTCTTAAATGTACTCAAGGATAATGATTGTAACCTGTTGGCTATTGAGGTCGAAATTGTTGACAAATATACTTTTTTACTGGCAAATATTTATGGGCCCAATACAGACAGCCCAGATTTTTTTGTATCTTTATCTGAGTTAGTAGATAATTTTGATGGTGACTTTGTTATAATGGCAGGTGATTTTAATCTAGTCCAAGATACAACTTTAAATTATTACAATTATGTCAATACTAACAACAAAAAAGCACGTGATGTAGTTTTAAATATGAAAGAAGTACATGGTCTGGTTGATCCATGGAGGTTAAAATACCAACAACGAAAGAGGTTTACATGGTTTAAGGCAAAACCAGTTAAAAAAGCTAGACTAGATTATTTTTTAATTTCTAGTGGGCTGATGTCTTTAGTTGACAAAGCTGATATTAGTCCTGGATATAGATCAGACCACTCAATGATTGAACTTGACATATCTCTTTCTAAATTGGAAAAGGGAAAGGGTTTTTGGAAATTTAATAACTCACTTCTTCATGACAAAACTTATGTTGACTTAATTAAAGACACATTATCAAAAATAAAAGTGCAATATATTGCCCCTCCCTTCAATCCTTCAATGGTCACCTCTATTCAGGACGAACAACTATTATTCACTTTTAATGACCAATCCTTTTTTGAACAACTATTGCTATGCATAAGAGGAATCACAATAAGTTATTGTTCTAATAAAAAAAGAATTCGAAATGAGAATACTAAACTCCTTGAAGAAGAAATTAAACGGTTGGAAGAATTAAGAAACTTTGATCATTCCGAAGAAATTTTAGAAAAATTATCCATTGCTCAAACCAAACTGGAAGATTTTCGAAAAGATTATATCAAAGGATTATTTGTAAGAACAAAACTCAAATGGATTGAGCATGGAGAAAAACCTACAAAATATTTCTTAAGTTTAGAAAAACGAAATTATGTAAATAAAACAGTAAACAAACTTGTGCAGAGCAATGGTGATACTATTACAGATCAATCTGACATACTGTCGGAAATTGAAAATTTTTACAAAAATCTGTACTCCAGTTGTGATAACTAATTACATGATGTTGATATTAGTACAATAGTTGATAAGACAAAGGTTAACTTATTAGATAATGATATGTCATGTAAATTAGAGGGTATTATCACTAGAGAGGAAGCCCTTGCTGCTTTGAAGGGAATGAAAAATGATAAAAGCCCTGGTACTGATGGCTTCTCTGCAGAATTTTTTAAATTTTTTTGGAAGGATATTGGCCACTTTTTGATTAGATCATTAAATTTGGATTTAGTAAAGGGGAATTATCAAAAACAAGGTATAATATCAATACTACCAAAAGGAACTAAGCCAAGAGAATACCTGAGTAACTGGCGTCCTATATCTTTACTTAATGTTACATATAAGATAGCATCAGCATGCATTGCAAACAGAATAAAAACAGTCTTAACTTTTTAATTCATGATAATCAGAAGGGCTTCCTCAAAGATAGGTTTATTGGAGAAAATACTAGGCTTATATATGATGCTCTTCACATCACTAAAGAAGAACAAATTCCAGGAATGATTTTACTTATTGACTTCGAAAAAGCTTTTGACTCCATATCTTGGAGATTTATGTATGACACGTTAAGATTTTTTAACTTTGGTCATGAACTCATCAAATGGATATCAGTATTATATAATAAGGCAAAATTATGAGTTATCCAGAATGGGATCTTCTCAGAATTTTTTGAAATTGGAAGGGGTTGTCGACAGGGTGACCCTGTCTCTCCATATCTTTTTAACCTGTGTGTCGAAATCATGGGACACATGATACGACAAAATATAAATATTAAAGGTATTAAAATAGGAAAAGAAAAAATTTGTTTACAACAGTATGCTGATGACACAGTTCTGTTTTTAGATGGATCAGAAAAATCTCTCAAGTCTGCTCTCGACCTACTCTTCCAGTTTTCAAAATTTTCAGGGCTTAAGCCTAATATTAACAAAACTAAAGCAATCTGGATAGGATCCATGATTAACAGTCAAGTTTTCCTTTGTCAAGATACTGGGCTCCAGTGGACATATGAACCTTTTACAGTTTTAGGTGTAACTTATACAGCTAATCTGGAAAACATGGAACATCTGAACTTTAATGAAAAATTTAATCTGGTACAAAAAGAAATAACACAATGGTCAAAGAGAAACATCTCTCCTATTGGCAGAATTACAGTTGTGAAAAGCTTATTCTTATCCAAGATTACCCATTTATTTACAGTGTTACCTAAACCAAACTCTCAGTGGATTAAAAAATTAGAGCAAGTTTTCTATAAATATATCTGGGGTAATAAAATTGATAAAGTTTCTAGGAAAACTTTACAGTTGGACTATGATACAGGGGGATGTAGAATGGTTCATATTGATACATACATAAAATCTCTTAAACTTACTTGGATAAGAAGGCTTCTTCACTCTAATTCGGAATGGTCCATGTTTTTCATTGAAGTAATTAATTGTAACACTGCTCATCTCATACAATTTGGATCAAAGTACTCTAAACAAAAAGCTAATTCAACAACAAATCTATTTTGGAAAGAAACTCTTTCTTACTTTTGCTGATTTTCTGGATTCTATAGAGCCAAAATGTGAACATGATATATTATTAGAACCACTTTGGTTTAATGAGAAGATCAGTGTGCAAAATAACTATATTTTTTATAAGTCTTTATATGAAAAGGGTTTTTATATTTTATGTGATCTGCTGGATAAGCAGGGGAACTTTATTAGTTATGAACAAATAACCAATGATTACCTAGTTAAGCTACCATTTACTAAATATGAAGGTTTAAAAAAGGCTATATTAAGCTCCTGGCCCAGTATCAGGCAATTTTCACATGAATTAGTAGTAAAACCGTACCAGTTAGAATCTATAATAATTGTGTGTAAAGATAAAAAAGGCTCAAGAACATTATATGACTTTTTTATCTCAAAACTACAGCATAGGCCAATATGTGAATCTAAGTGGGAAATTGACTTAAATCTCGAACCAGACTTTAATTGGAACCTCATATATTGCAACTCTAAGTTAATCACAAAAGATACAGAACTGGTATGGTTTAATTACAGAATAATTCATAGAATTTTAGGTATAAATAAATTTTTGTATCTTTCTAAGATAAAAAACAATAACTTATGTGCAATATGTATGTTGGAACCTGAAACTTTTAAGCACTTATTCTACCAATGCCCACTAATCTTTAATCTCTGGACAAAATTGTCAGACTATATTTTTAATAGATCTGGCAAGAGAATAACATTTGATATCCAGAGTGTACTATTAGGTGATCCAGATATGGATCATATAGTTAATTTGATTATTATATTAGTAAAAAAATTCATTTTTCAAAGGTCGAGAAAAGATATAAAGATATGTTTTGAAATGTTAATGTCCTATTTACAAACCTATTACAATACTGAAAGGAAACTATTTACTACTGTAGACTTTACTAAGAGATGGTCACCATGGAGTTGTCTCTTTCCAGTATAAATATTTAATTAACACATCAATGATGATGTAGATATTAATCTTCTTCTTTTTCTTTAGATAATTTGTACTGTATGTATCTTTAAATATTTATAGGTGTATACAAATTTACTGTACCAACTTGCTGTGTGTGAGAGTCTGTGAGAAAGGGGTGTTCTGTCTGTCTGTCTATATACTATAAAAATTTGAAAAAAAAAAAAAAAAAAAAAACTCCCCCGCCCCTCCCCCAATCAACTTCATACATCATTTTATTATATGAGTTATCGTAGAGTTGTTGACACAATTTGTTTATGGTTCATAAATGAAGTTAACTGCCAATCTGACGTGAAATAAATGTGAACGTATATTTATTTGCATATCTTATAAATCAAAGTTGTCATCCAAAGTACATGTATCTGCCCGATGAATAACTCGCCCCGCACTTTCCGCCAAGATGTTAATTAGTCTACCAGCTATGGTGTTCCGATGGGGCCACTTCGACCTTCGCACTTTCGCCTTTAGGTCGAGGTACGAGAGTGCGAAGTTGCGACGGCGAAAGTGCGAAAGTGCGACGGCGAAGGGGCGAAAGTGCGAAGATGCGACGGCGAAGCGCGAAGTTGCGACGGCGAGAGTGCGAAGTTGCGACGGCGAAGAAGCGATACTAATATCGCACTCTCGCCTTCGCAACTTCGCATTCTCGCCTTCGCATCTTCGCACTTTCGCCTTCGCCTTTTTATAGTTATGGAGCTCTCTATCGTTAAAAGACAATTTTAGCTGTATAAAAGGACATCTGAGGCAGACGATGGACTTTTTAGAATTTATTTTCAACAGCCTGCGCAGATCCGGGGTGGGGTGGATAAATAATTATATTTGTCGGGGGTGGGGGAGGGTTCCGAGACATATTTTGGAGATTTTATTATATATAATTAATAAAATTAAATTTTCCGGGGGATGAGATCCGGACCTTCTCTCTCCCTTTACTGCATGTGTGAAGTTATTAGTATTGAATTTTCCGGGGGGGGGGGGGGCTCTCCACCTCTAGATCCATACACCAGCAAGGAGTGTCGCATAATGAAATTAGAATGTTACTTTGTTTGATCTACGGTAAACAGACAGCTGGTAAGTGACAGGAGTCTGGAAGTGCATATGTATACATTATTGCGGACCTTACATTTTATATGGAGTATATAACGATTAGGCATAGCCAGCACTGGTAAACACAAATGTCACATATACACATTAAAATATTTATAAACATTCATAGTAAGCACAATGGCTTAGCGCATGTGTACCAATGATACCATGGATTAATCGGAAAACCTTTGCGAGTACGGTGCCTGCATCAAATTCTATGTAATAGACCGAGACTTTCTGAATGCTATCAAAAAAGGCGAAGGCGAAAGTGCGAAGGCGAGAGTGCGAAGTTGCGAAGGCGAGGGAGCGATAGTAGTATCGCTCCTTCGCCTTCGCACCTTCGCGCTTTCGCCTTCGCATCTTCGCGCTTCGCCGTCGCATCTTCGCACTTTCGCTCCTTCGCCGTCGTACTCTCGCACTTTCGCCTTCGCAACTTCGCACTCTCGCATCTTCGACCTAAAGGCGAAAGTGCGAAGGTCGAAGTGGCCCCATCGGAACACCATAACCAGCCTTTTTATCAAGGATTCTGTATACTTCTTCCGTCTAAATTGCGTCAAATTAGCTTATTTTTATTTATAGTTTTTTTTTTATTAACCAAATATGTCCGATCCAAGCTAACTGCCAGCGGTGCACGATGAACTCGTCCTACACTTTCCGCCATGACGTTAATTAGTTAACCCGAGTTCTTGGTTACCCCTTTCTGGAAAGTTCTATCCAACAAAATTAAGATCGCGCATTCCAGAAGCGATTTGAATTGCATTTTATTTATTCAACATTTGTCAAATCTCAACAATTGACTCTCACTGACTTGGATCCACGAAAGCATGTCCACCACCTTACTCTCATTTTTTGTTATTTCGGGATGATTTATCAAAAATGAAAGTAGGTTTTTAATTTATTTTAATTACGAATTAGGTAAAATTCTTTTATAGTTTCCGGACACCAATTCATATCGTAGTTTATTGGCAAAATGCCTTAATTTATAAGTATAGATATTGTTTATATATCTATACATGTCGCATCCTTTCCTAGTTCTTTCCATATTGATGCAGTATATATTTGATAATCAAGTTGCAAAGATGAAATCAAATGACGATCATCATTCATTTTGCAGTACACGAAACCCTAAAACAGATTAAGTACATTTCTAAAGATATATATTTAAAAAGTTTGTGGTATTACATGAGCTTTCTTTACCCGTCTCTCAGTCAATGTTCTTCACTTTCTTTGTGGATGCAAGTAAAGTCTAAATGAATTAATGAATTGTTATAAAAAAATCTTGAATGTGCAATAAAGATTCTTTACGAATTCATTACACCTTAGATACAAAGTACGGAATGATGCGTGACTTTATAGGAGATTGATATTAGGAGATAATATATCAAAATACCGTTTATTTATTCGATTGATATAAAACTGCCTTCAACGTCATTAACCTCAAAGGAGATTTCAATGTTTTCTTCGGAACTTCATGAAAAAATGACAATAACAAAATGTCAACCATCTCAAAAATCCATAAAGCGAAATACAAATTCAAAGCAGAGCAAAATGGACCTCCAAAAAGATAGAGGTAAGATCAGGTGCCATGGAGGAGTGAGCATCCTCTGATGACCGGTCACATCCGCATTGTGCTCTTTTTGTCGTAATCGGGAAAAAATCGGAAAAGTCCGTAGACAATTGGGTGATTAATTATGGTCTAACAATTATTAGTATGAATAACGTCAGTCGGCATGCGAACCAGTGGAAGATTGTATTTGCTGACAAGGTCGTTGTATCGAAAAGATGACTTCAAACTGTTGATAGTCCTCTTTTATCAACTTGTTTGTCAGTAGCTTGCCTTGCCATAGAAACTGTTCATACGAAGAGCATGCCCTTGCGTATCGAATCAACTGAGAGGCAAAAACACAAAATGCAGGTGATGAAGGTAAATTGCTACATAAGTAAGGAAAATTGAATATATAAAAATTGAAGTCATCGCGTTTATCATAAAGTTTTGTTACCGTCTTCCTTAGAAGACGGTATAAAGAGTTGAAATAATTTACAGTCTCCGGGTTGTGCACTTCCTTTCCTTTGTGATTGGTTGAAAATACATGATGTGAAAATTTACATTTATTTCATTGGTTGAAATACTGTTCGGCGCAAGGGAGATAATTTTCTGATGATCTTTTCCACGCACGACTTAACAAATTTCGTAGATTTCAAATCGTAAAAAGTGAGAAAACGAAAAAGCAATACAAATTGCTAGGAATGAAATTCAGCCTTTGGTTTTCAGGCCCAACTAGTTAAAAGTAAGATTCTATATCTATTGAATTATTTGTTTTTCTTTTAGAATTGTTTATTCAAATATTTTATACAAAAATGTAAAAAAAAAAAATTGATGCGGTATGCCTGATATCGGTAAAGTTATTTGCACCTTAGATAGATAAATGATGTGGTATAACTTTGATTTTATCAAAATAATTTGAGTCTACGACCCTACCTAATATCTCTTTCATCCTATAGTCGATCTCAACTTACAAGCTCGGGTACGCAGTTCTCAATTTTAGACACGCAGGCTAAACGACACATGACACAAAAATGTTTGGATGAATCCACTCGCCATGAAATGTAGAGGAAGGTGACATTTATATAAAAAAAAAAGAGTTAAACTGTCTTTGATGACTAACTGCTGTTAGGGTTTGTTCTAAAGACGGTAAGCTTTTTAAAAAAGCTAAACTTGTTGTTAGGTTACCATCAATGTCCATTTCCAGTAAAATATCCAAATATGAAACAGATGACGCAGACTCTGTGGTATCTTTTATTTCAAGTTCACTGGGATATATCGAGTCGCGTTCATAAATGTTGTCGCAGGTCAGAAGCAGAGGTCAAATAACATCTAAAGCTAAGGTTTTAAGTTTGGTGGCCGACTTGTGTTCTTCTTTAAGAATGTTGGCACCTGAAATAATAGTAATGTCAATCACCCGAAAACCACTTGGATATAACGATGAGGACCTAAAATGTTCATTTATCTATGTTTATCTATGTGACCCATGTCACATGCTATTTTTTGAAATATAGGGCCCCAAACAGAAATGATAATTTTCCTGAAATGTTTGCTAAAATTTGACATGGAAATTTATAATTTGAAGAAATCAATCAAATATTTATAGTTTGAACTATTATTTAATTATGATTTTAATAAAGTATGAAGTTGAACACATGTAGTGACTATAAAAGTAAAACCTACGTCAAAGTTTAAAAATTCTTGCTTTACTGGTGGCTTCAAAGGTCAGTACATTATGAAACACAAAAACAACAGACGTACAAAATTTTGGAGTAATCAAATTATAACGCATATAAAAAAATATATTAATGTCATCTTTCCAAAACTTTGCACACACGTAGACATACATTAAATGTCTCATTTAAAAGTAAAACAAGTAAGGGTCACATCTCAAAAATTTGAGATATAACATGAAATGCTAATTTTAGGCTAAAATTGGAGTTCATTTTTCTTAACTTCTATGAAATATAAGCTAAATATGTCAAAATGCATCGATAGAAATATCAAAATATTGTTTAAATATGTTTTTAGAACATCATGAATATATCGTAATACACAAACTATCTAGAGGTTTGGTCTGCGCTGAAAATTAGGAAGCTAAAGTAATAGTACTCTAAAACTAGTGAGTTATGAAATTGTTTATTTCCGTCTTGAAAACCTTCCGTCATAAAATACATGTATAGTCCCTTACTAAACTCTGTAAAAATGTAAAAAAAAAAAAAAAAAAAAATTAAACAATTTTATTCAAAACAGTTTATTTGACATTGTAAAATATAAATACACTACTAGAATTAATATGTTATGCATAATTTTCAGACTAGAGGTGACCGAAAATGGCTTCCAAAAACCTAAGGAGCGAACAACTTTAAATCCACTCATTACTTTCAAAATAAAGTTGAATACTAGTAAACAAATGTACGGTCACACAATGTCATTTGTCATCCAATTTTTTTTTTCTGTTATCTCATCACTTTATCACTGATAGTTTTAAATTTATTGCATTGATTGAAAATTTATTGTTTAATCGTGTCGTGGGACCACCTCAACAATCGACTCCAATGGACTTACCTGGGCAAGTCGATTGAAAATTGGATGAAAGAACGCATTGTGTGACCGCACCTTAATATCACAATATTTGGGTTTAGCAACGATAAACTGCATTTATTAAATATTGGACACATTAAATGTTCAAATATATGATTGTTTGCTATAAAGTTAGATACATTTGATTTTTCTTTAATAAAATTTAATAACATTGAAGCTTTTCGTCCTAAAATGATATGTATGGTTTTGCTTTCGAATCTGATTCCAAAGACTCATGAGGCATAAATATGAATGAAAACCTTATATTTCCGAACAAGTAATTTATCATTAAAGCAAATTGATTTCTATATATTTCGTACCTGAAAGGATGATATCATATTAGTTTCCGTGATTACTACTGTAATTTTGACATGACTAGTTATGGTGGTCGATGTTGGTCCAGTTGTGTTAATATTTTGATAATCACCAAGATGAAAGTAAACGTGTGTAGAGGAACAGTGTTCTATTTTAGTTGCAATGAAAATTGCACTATCAGTAAAGAAGACCAGTTTGAATTCCAATAAACTAACCGCACTGTCTGTAACAGTGCACCCATGTGAATATACTTCAGTCTCCAAAATAAAGCCTGTCAATTTCAACATGATGAGTTTACATTCATAACGCCTTGTGCAATGAGATATACAGTGTGTAGAACTATTATAACTAAACTAAACTCAAGATAAAAAAAATGGCTCTTCTCTCGTAAGTAGGATGTCTGGATATAACACCACAGACTTGAGATTACAGCAAAGATAATCACTTTAAAAAGGGGGGAAAGTGTTCCGTTTCATTCAAAATCAATCATTTTTTGTGAAATTGACATCGTTGCATCCTTTTGTAAGCAATATCATTAAGGGCTGAGTCACAATGATTCCCAATTGATTCTATCAAATGCATGATACTGTACTATTATTTTGAATGACGTTTCATGTTAAGGGTTTAGCCCCATTATAACATGTACATTTGCTTTGGTAAGACATTTTATAAAATTGGATTTTATCTTACAACTAATGCACTTGAATGCACAAGAAAACATTAATTTTATACATACTCAAGTCACATAACGTTGTTTCCAAAAAAAAATTGGAATTCTTTCTCTTTTCTATTCATTTGCAATTGGAGTAATTTACATGATTGGCATCTTCCTTTGGTGGAGGTTTTTTATTAGGTTGCTCGACTTTATTTTATTTCGTCAGTCGTCCATGAAGAATGTTACTGTTTCAAATATTGTTTAAAATCTGCAATAGTTACCATTCTTGGTGTGAACCTACTTTTGGATATGGATAGTTTTGTTTAAGAAGTTAAATATCCCTTTACCATTTGGTATCACAGTATCTTTAATCTCTACATCTTCAACACATATATATTTTATGTTTTGATATGAATTCAAATTATTTTAGGGTAACAATTTAAACAATAAAAACGCTCAATTGCATCAAAATAAAATATTCATTAATATGTAACCGGAAAAAAATTACAAACACTACTTATTAAGAATGATGATTATATTTAGTTATACAATGTTATGTAAATATTCTTTCATGAATAGTCAACAATCTAAACAAATGCTTTGAACGATACAGGATAACATTCTAGCTGGATGTATTTTCACTATTTTGTTAAACATGGTACTATTTATATTATATACTTGCCAATAAAGAAATAAATTATTTTTAATAGTTTATCAAACTGACACTTTTCCCTCCCAATTCACCAACATATATTGTTTTTGTCGATACCCGTTGGACCTTTAGTGTTGTCATTTTTACAAGAGATCGTAGAAAAGGTCTATGCGGCCCAGAAATTGAAGACGATGGGGCCAATTGTCAGTCACAATGATGGAACTTAAGGTAACTCTAAACTAATAAACTTCTCTTATAAAAGTTGAAAAACAGAACTGATTTCCACCTAATAGACTTAAGTTTCATCAATTATTAAAAAAAAATAAACATGTCATCACACTTTCTGAGAGGTCAGATAAGCATAACCTTAAAGCATATTTTGACATAAAATTCAGTACTTTTTTATTAAAAGTAAGATCTTTGTAGGCAGAAACTTGTTGATATTGTTCAATATTATGGTCAACTGTGTCAGAAAACTAAAAATAAATTGTTGGTATAAGAAAATTATAGCATTTACACATATAACTGAGAGAAAAGTCAGAAAAAGAGTTAATCCTAATAACTTCAATGTGATTATATGAACATAAATTACATTGAACTATCTTATTCAAATTTTAAAGAAATTCAAAGTTCTGTGTTTTGTGTTCTGTGAAGTTATACGAAAAAAGTATAACTTCACAGACCACAGAATATACTTTAATTTGCTTTCAACGAATACACTTTCTTTTATTCCGGTCCGAAACGCATATATCTTCCTGACCGTTTTAAGAAACATACAAAGAACATGTGAAGAAAGGCTTGTGAGTGTGTTTGTCAAATTATTTCACTACTTTCCCATTTTGCTGTACTTACCAATTTTTCCGTGTTGCTTTTCTATCCGTTGTCCATTCTAAAGACAGATATTTATTACCTCTAACTTTGTAGTATCAACGCCTTTTGAAATCCATTCCCCTGTACCAATTGCAAATCTTTCAACCACGTTTCTGCTCTTCTTTGTCAGCAGTACCGGTGCCATCATTCACTTTTCTGCTTCCTTTTTTCAGCTAATGTTTTTTTTTTATTTTCAACTTCCTTTTTTCGTCTTATTTGACTTAAAAAAAACAATCATTGTCCTAGATGTTCACCCATGCGCGATATTCTTTGAATACATTAATATTAATATCTTTCCGTAACAATTTATTCAAATAAATCACCTCTCGTGTCAGAAGGTCTATTAACCTTAAAGGGATACATATCCATTGTATTCTAAGCAAAAGAGAATATATACATACAAGGAATAACAAAAGATGATTGATAAATCATTTATGGATAAACATATTCATGCATAGGGTTGTCAGTGGGATCACCGTGATGTTTTCCGCGCGAGGTTTCAGGTCAAAACAAAGCAAAAATATAAAGAATGCGTGTATTCACATTTAGTTAGTTTTTTCCATATAGACGCATTATTAGTCAGTGAAATAAATTTCATAAAGTAAAAAATATCTACAAAGTGAATATTGTTATTATCTTTTAACGTTGCCTCGTTTTTACACTTTAGAATTTGAACATGCAATATGCATGGATTAGTTCGTGGTCGTTCGAATCTTTAAGAAAGGAGTCTTATCTGGTTTTCAACTTGTCAAAAGTAAATTTGATAAAATATTCATTAAATCAAATGAAATTAAAATATCTTTTTCTTTCTTTTTTACTTTTATACATCTTGGCATAGAAATAGTAATCAAAGTAAGAATATAACAAGAACTATATTTTTGGCGAAACATTGGCGTAGGAAATAATAAAATATTGTTGCAATTCAGAATTGCAGTAGATTCATTAGTCTATTAGCATTTTTATAACAAAAGGACAATGTTGGATTTTTTAACTAATGTTAATTTGATGATAAGATAATTGGGTTTCAGAATATATTTTTAAGATTTTTAATATTACTTGCCTATCAAATTAGAATTTGATTAGCTTTTAAAGCGCTCATTCTATAAAAAGATTTGTGTGAAAATATCACTAAAACCTAATATTCTCTCTTATTAAAAGGTCAATATGTTAGCTTTTCTGTCAAATTATATCTTTATAAAGATTCTTCATAATATGTAAAAATCAGAAATGCATTATTATTGGAAATTTCTTCAAGCTTAAAAAACAAGCATTCTGAGAGTATAGCATAAGCAATACACGTCCTATTGGTTTGTAGAATTTTAAGAAAACAATGCACTGTTATGCAGAATATCAATTCTTACCATCTCAACAGACCAAACCGATAACGAACCCGATTGTAATAATACAAAAAACCCTGTCGATTAAATTTACAACACAATGCTTGACACTATTTTACAGAACTTAATTGTTTGTTAGAAACAATAAAATGAATGGTCCAGGTAATGCACGGTATTATTACTGACAAGTTGGACATACTTTCCTCGTTTTTTATACACTCTGAGCCCGATAACGAACCCGATCATTAAAAAATTGGAATATAAAGAATTAATTTTCTCGAAAATATGTCAACCAGACGCTACAGAAATGTAAACTTGATCTGAAGTTTGACACTTTGAAGCTGTTCAGCAAATTTCATATTATTCCTCAATCGCATACAGAAAAAAGTGTGGAAAACTGAAGTGGGACAGACAGACGGACGGACGGACGGACTGAAGGACGCAGAGGAAAGCTATAGTCCCGTCCGGTGAAAACCATTAGGGGACTAATAAGATGAAATGCGGCCCAAGCAATATCAATTTTATTTTTAACATTTTCTTCAATTTAGTAGTATAAGCTGATAAACATTCAGATATTAAATATCTTAAAAAGATATCTACAAAACTGCAGATAATTACATTTATTTTTATCATCCTTTAAGTTTAGAAAAAAGGTAGTGACCTTGAACTGACCTTAATGCGAAAACAAGATGTTCAAATTTTAAATTTGATCAAACTGATATACAATCATTTGGTAATATGATTTGTTTGACTGTTTAAAAAATTCCATAAAGGACTATATATGGTTTCAGCCTAAAATGGCCCCCTTAAATGAACATTGTCATTTTACTTTAATGCTTTGTTTTATTTGAACAAATATACATTTGAAGTTTTTTCATAATTTTCATTTTGATTTTTAGTGCCCACAATTTAAAAATATGACATCATAAAGCGTACCTTTTCCCGCCATTTTCGCATTTTTTTTGCATAAAACGACTTGTTTTGAAGCAGTTTTTCTTTAAGGAAACACTGAGCGACTGCTTGAACAAACAAAATATGTTTACCAAAGATGTATCTCTCCAGTACCTATAAGTGACAAAAAGTTCGTTCTTGTTCAAAGTGTCGCTCTTTATTTCTGATTCAAAAAAAGATAAGAAAAATGTCAAATTTTGACTGATTTGATTGAATTATAAAAATAGCGTCACTTCTGACGTCACATACTGCCAGTGAGTGCATATAAATCAAATAAATATGTGAAAAACATATTTCATGACAACTCTTTTATAAAATAACACAATAAATTAATATACCTGAATCACATTAAAATTAGCGAATTATGGGGGCCAAATTTGACTAAAATCATATATAGTTCTTTCATACATGTAATATAAGAAGTATATTTGATAATGAGAAGACTCCTTCTTTAACATAAATTACGTTCATTCTTAATGCAAAGACTGCCTAGGACTTTTAAAATTTTAGTCTATTTGATCTCAAACGGTTTGTAAAATAATCAGTATAGTGTTATCTTTGTGGTTCATATACTTTTGTACATCTAAGGAATATGTTCACAAATAAAATAAAAATATTTATTAGCAATGTTTATGTAACTGGCAATTTAATGACCAAATTCATGATGTAATGCATTACTTTATAATATAATTCACACCAAGTTTGCTATATGGAACAATTCGAATCGTGGCATTTTCCTTTGGGGGTATCGTTTCAAGTGGACAGGCGTGATACTAGCTAGACTCTAATGTTCGATCAAAAACGCACGAAAACAATTACTTGCCGCAAAAACCAAAAAGATTTTTCTGTGATCCAATTGTCTTGATTATATCTTCGATGATGATAGGGGCTTTTTTGTCGGGTCGATTTTCTGGGTTTTTCACAAATTTCGCTAGACTGGCAAACAAGGGGCAACAATGCAGAAGTGACCAACATAATTGAAAGCACTCTCTTAAATATGTATGTACAAAATATCCATTTCGGATAAACTGAAGTCAGAATTGTAAGTCCTTTGGTTGATGTGAGCACTTAAAGTGCATATGTCTTAAGCACGTGTTTAAAGAGTTAATGATAATTACAGACTAAAAGGCTTCCATTAATTATCGAATACTTAGATTCTCGTACCTTTAAGAACAATAGTTATTTGCCAACAAAATGCAATTTTGTATAATGGCGTATTGCTTTTAAAAGGTTAAGTTTAAGAAGACGAAGATATAACGGTTTTTAAAAAGAAACAATGTGGGGAAAATACAGAGCACACCAACTAGTCTGGTTTCGCTTGGGAAAAAAGCTAGACCTACATTTATATTTAATTTAAAAGCCTACTTTGCTAAACATTTACTTTTCCATTTATTATATGAAGTGTTTGCTTTCAAAAATAGAAGAACAAAAACTGGATGGGTTTGTTTGCAAATAGAATGGATTTATCTGGTCTGTTATTCATTGGTAAACAAATGCCTTTGGGAATGTTTTTATCATAAGCAGGAAAAAAATCATGAGGTGAAAAAATGAGATTCTTACCGCACTTTGCATATGTTGCCGGGTGAGAGGATGAATTTTTACTTAGCTAGGCCCGGCCAATTTCTGCGCAGTGAGATAAACTTATTGCATAGCAAGAAACAATTCATGCATGTTATATCATACTTCAAACTCAATCTTTTAAACGTTAATAACGCAGTAAATATGACTTTTACATTATATGTCCTTTTCTTCCATGTTTTAGTGAAAAGACGACGTCAGTTCCCTTATAAGTCCCCTACCGGTTTTACCGGAGTAGACAATAGATTTCCTCTGCGACCGTCAGTCCGTCCGTCCGTCCGTCCGTCCGTCTGTCTGTCCGTCCGTCTGTTTGTCCCACTTCAGTTTTCCACACTTTTTTTCTTTATGCGTTTGACGAATAATATGAATATTGCTGAACAGCTTTAAAATGTCAAACTACAGATCAAGTTTACACTTTTGTATCGTCTGGTTGACATATTTTCGAGAAAATTTATTTTTTATATTCCAATTTTTTAATGATCGGGTTCGTTATCGGGTTTGTTATGCATTGGATAAACGAGGAAAGTATGTAGTCAGTAACAATATCGTGCATTACTTGTACCATTCCTTTTATTGTTTCTAACAAACAAATAAGTTCTGTAAAATAGTGTCAAGCATTGTGTTGTAATGTAAATTTAATCGATAGGGTTTTTTGTATTATTACAGTCGGGTTCGTTTTCGGGTTGGTCTGTTGATTCCGGGTACAGAAGACGGTATGAAATAATATTCTGCATAACAGTGCATTGTTTTCACAAATTTCTACCAGCAAATACTTAATGGACTTGGCGAAATTACAGAAGATGAAAAAAGATTATTATTTTACCCATTTTTTATTCAATTTCGATATCAACTATGTAGTTTGAATTTCCTATGTTCTTTTATATCTGATTAAAGCATAACATCTCGTTTATAATAGTTTTGAAATAAATGTATGCTTCGAAGCTTTCATAGAATAATACAAACCGGTAGGGGACGTGTATTATTTATGCAATACTCTCAGAATGCTTGTTTACACTGCTATTTATAAATTTATTCAACCTGAATAATAAATCATTTTATTTAAGGAAAGCTTAACATGAAAACAATCTTTTCAAAGCTAATTTATTCGCTTTAAAATCTTACTATGTCTTATTACAGAGATCCTATGGAATTGTAGCTCTCTCCAGAAAACGTCAGATTGAAAATAAAATCGGAAGGCTACATTCTTGCAGCTAATCAAGCTGTAGAGGCTACCATGTATTGATGTAGTTTGTGCATCAGTCTATATGGCACGCCAAATTCACAAAAATGAGCTAAACACAGTTTCACAGTCGATAAACTAGGTTTAACTATAGTTTCCGGATCGTAAACTATGGTTACCGACGTCAATCTATATTTCACATCTGTAAACTATAGTTAAATCGATTATCTATGTTTCACATCTGTTAACTATAGTTAACACTGAAAACAATCATTTGCGGTTGTTAAACATAGTTTATCTGATAAATAGGGTTTTATGATCAATATACTACAGTTTACAAATCTAAAGCACGCCAAATTCATATAAATTAGCAAAACATAGTTTCACAGTCGATAAACTAGGTTTTTCGGCTGTTAACTATAGTTTGCGGATCCTAAACTTTAGTTACCGACGTTAATCTATATTTCACATCAATAAACTATAGTTTACGAATGCAAATCTATGTTTTTCTGTCGAGAAATACATGTTAACGATAGATTTTGCTGATAAATATAGATTCACATCTGTAAACTATTGTTTACATTCGCAAACTATAGTTAAGAGTTGATAAATATAGTTTCACGATTGTGAAACTATATTTATCAGATAAACTATGTTTTACAATCGTTAATTATAGTTTTCGGTTCTAAACTATAGTTAACTGTCATTTTTTTTTATAAATTATATTTAAAAGACATAAACTATAATTCACGCTTACAAAGGTAAAACTATGTTCATCACAATTTTGTGATTTTGGCGCCTAAATGTCTAAATAATACAATTTGATTCGTGAACTATAGTTTAGAGTTGTTAATCATAGTTTCACAGTGGTGAAACTATATTTATCAGATACACTATGTTTAACAATCGCAAATGATTGTTTTCAGTGTTAACTACCGGGTACAATGTATTTTAACAGACGTGAAACATAGATTATCGCGTTAACTATAGCTTACAGATGTGAAATATAGATTACCCGCCGTTAACTATATTTTTCGATCCGTAAACTATAGTGTACAGTCGATAAACTTAGTTTATCGACTGTGAAACTATGTTTAGCTCATTTTTGTGAATTTGTCTGATAAATGTAGTTTCATGATTTGTGAAACTATAATGAACAACTCTTAACTATAGTTTACGATTGTAAATTATCATTAACAAATATGAATCTATATTTATCAGCAAAAATATATATTGTTAACGTTTTAATAGATAAATAAACTGTAAATATCATTCGTGAACTATAGTTTACATTCGTGAAATATAGTTTCACAGATGTAAACTCTAGTTAACGAATCGTTAACTATAGTTTAGGATCCGTAAACTATAGTTAACAGCTGATAAACCTAGTTTATCGACTGTGAAACTATGTTTAGCTCATTTTATGAATTTGGCGTGCCATAAATCTAGCGTTTAATACTATGTCAAAGCTCTTTGAGAAATTAAGAACAAAATATCTGGCTAGTTCTCTTTGTCAATACATGACAAAATCCTTTACAACCAAGCATTCTGAGAGTATTGCATAAGCAATACACGTCCCCTACCGGTTTGTAGAAATTTGTGAAAACAATGCACTGTTATGCAGAATATCATGTCCTACCGTCTTCAGTACCCGGAATCAACAGACCAACCCGATAACGAACCCGATTCTAATTTTACAAAAACCCTGTCGATTGAATTTACAATTGACTCTATTTTACAGAACTTATTGTTTGTTAGAAACAATAAAAGGAATGGTCCAAGCAGTGCATGATATCATTACTGACTACATACTTTCCTCATGTATTCAATACACATCAAACCCGATAACGAACCCGATCATTAAAAATTTGGAATATAAAAAATTAATTTTCTCGAAAATATGTCAACCAGACGCTACAAAAGTGTAAACTTGATCTTTAGCTTGACATTTTGTAGCTGTTCAGCAAATTTCATATTATTCCTCAAACGCATAAAGAAAAAAGTAAGGAAAACTGTAGTGGGACAGACAGACGGACGGACAGACGGACGGACGGACGCAGAGGAAAGCTATAGTCCCCTCCGATGAAAACCGGTAGGGGACTAATAACTTTATTGTCTCCGGGGCCATATTAGCTGTGCCAAATTAGCAATTACAAAACCCTAAATTAAAAAAAATCATCTCTACTACTATACATGATGGTGAAAATTAGGTGTATGGTTATGATGTCCATTACATATTTGACATATATTCTGACATATATTCTGAGTATTTGGCCTGTATCTGGATGACAATATAATGACTAAAAACATGTTTTCTTCCTCGTCTGATATTCGGATAGGTTGAAGTACCTTGACTTTTAAAACTCTGCTGCTTTGAGAGATATTTTAAAATATCCCTTTTAACAGGATTAGTCATGGTTTTGCCATGTATGATTGATCTGTGAATACCTCTCTGTCGAACCCCAATCCCATCAGGAATCCTAGGACAGTTATCCCTGAAGAATTATATTTATACAACCATCGAATGTCATTTGGTTGTTGCCTGCGGAGCCATAAGTTTGGAAAAATGTGTTCTTCACGATTTTGCTATTCTATTGGGCGATATATTTGTCAGTTGGTTTTAAGTGATCATCAGTGTGGTTAGAGTATTGCAATATTGCCGATTTTTCCTGAATTAGTTTGGATTGAATACGTAGTTCACTTACCCATCTTGCTTACCTTTAACATTAGTTTGTTTTCGAAGTTACGGACTTTTGATCCCTTGCTGTCCTTCCGGTTAAAGAATTAATCAACCATATTACAAATCCCTTTCGGATTTTCAGTGTTTGTTTTAGCAGAATATTGGTCTTAAAAGTTGTTCATTTACCCATTGCGTCATCTTGGCGTCAAAATTGACTGTATTGTCGCCAGATTCCTAGAGCTTGGTAAAAAAAAAAGTAATACGTTTTATATATTTCAGCTCGGAAACAAATGAAACTTGCACAATAGTTGTCATGATAAAAGGCAGATTGAACTTTTCCTAATTTCTTTTATTCATTGTTAATTGTAGGTCTATCGCATTTTTGCGAAGTAGTTTCATTTTTTTTTATTCTCAAAGTATACGTCTGCGCAGTGTACCCAGACCATTGACTTATTTGAGTATCGTTTAAGGCTTAATAGTTTATATTTTTAAATGTTACCTTATTCAATTGTTTGTTGAATGTGCATGCAAATTTTCACTTCAGTACGTCAATAAAAAGGCAAATATGTTATCGTCAAAATAATTAATTAGGATTTGCTGTTTCCTTGTTAAAACACAAAAATACTAATCTACGTAAGAAAAAAAGTCTTTTTTAAAAATCTTGAAAGTATTTACAACCAAACTGCAGCCAAGTAAGTCATACATTTTTATGTTCTTATATTTGTTTAAACATTTTCTAATTTCATTGAATTAAAAATTCAGCTTCAAAAGTTTTCTTGGAAAAATAAACCCCAATATTTGATACATTAAAGGATACTTTTTCTAGGAAAAAGTTATTGTACTTTCAGATATGGCGAGTCTAGAAGAGAATGGCAACTTTTCGCGTTTCTTTTTATTTAATTCTGCGGTGGCGCCGACTTGTGTTTTTTTGATATGTATTATCATAATGATTGTATTTTCCACCACCAAGCCAATCGCCAAGCCCCGTCCCGTGGTATGGGGAACAGAAGCTATCATGACTCTTCTAAGTATGATCGTGACATTCGTCATATGGTATCTAGTCAGACGAAACACAAGAAAGTTTTTAATCGAAAAGAAACGGAGAGATGTCACCTTAAATATAAAACTTGTCTTCTTTTGGGCGTTCGGTCTTGCTAATGTATTCAACTCTGCTTTCAATATGGGATCAAATTTTGACTGTTTGCTCAAGGATGGACAACAACCATTTCTTTACGCACATTACATAACTATTGTAACACATTTAACGGAGATTTTCTTCTGTGTTGGACAACTTGGATTTTTAAGTTTGTATGGAAAATTCAGTTTTAAGCCTTCCGCTCTTATGAATTATGGCATATCGCTTATGATTATAGCCCATCTTCTTCGTTGGTTTAGATTGCTTTTCGACTCTATAATGAGCAATACCTCGTATTCGAGATCAAATTGGAATGAAACGTATCAGAATGATTGCTATTATTCGTCAAGCGTTACCGTTGTTCTTAATCACATGAGTTCTTACATTATCCCGATGGTGACTGAATACAGTTTGCTCTCTGTTGTTATAGTTGTCAGAATGGTGGTTGGTATCTTTAGTAATGAATCGATTCAAAGAAATGTAGGGGAAAATATTCAAGACATTTCCGATGAAACAGCAACAAACGACGAATTAGTCTCATCTGAAATGCTGACAAGACGCCTCTCAGCAACTGCTTCTCTTACATGTGGAATAATATTTTCGTTGCCATTTTGTACAGCGTTTACACTAACCTTTTTAGACACAATGAATTCAGTTTACGCATTTCGAATTATTAGCACCATATACGAATTGGAAATATTAGCTCTTCTGCTTTTTGGGAAATGGAAATTTAAATCTCAGTTTACCGATATTTTTATCAAAGATAAAACTTTTAGCAAATACAACATGACACTCATATTCATTACTTCTGGAGCTGTTGCTTACGAAACTTTTGGTGCAATAGCTGGACTGATGAAAGCAGAAAATATTTTCTGTTTCCTATTACTCTTCAGTAAAATTCTTCAAACATCAGTCATTATCATACAGACTGAGTTTATTCTCCACATGAAGAACATATCTTTTCGACCAAAACGCGTTCAGTCAAAATATTTCAGAGCCAACCGTATATTTTTGTGTATATTTGTCATAAATATAATAAGATGGCTGATGGATAGTATTGTTATGGGACATGAAACGGATGCATCAGCAATTCAGAGGGAGTTTTATGGAAATGTTTACTGGGACACTATTGAACACACCATATTTCCTGTTAACGTGTTCTACAGATTTCTAACAGCAATGGAAATGTATGAACTTTACCGGAACACAAATATTAAACATTCTGTTTGATTTATTGAGTTCAGTTTATCCATTTGTAATCTTTGTTATCAATACCAATTATTTCATATTTTAATCTGTATGTAATAAAAACAAAATACCAGATTGCTGTATTTTTATTTTCCATAAGCAATGAATGATGTTTGATTTAAAATCATAATAGTAATGAATTCATAAAAATAATTAGTCCCCATATTTTTTTTTCGATCAATCCACAACATCCTCCTATACTATTACAAACTTCTAAAAAATGAGTTAAACTTTTTATCAATAATTTTCAAAAAGAGGAAGATAAATATATCGTGCAATATTTGCAGAGTGCATCACTTATAAACATTACATTGAATAACCTGACACTTTATCGGAAATGAAACAAGATGCCCATGGGGCCACATCGCTCACCTGAGCAACAATGGGCATTCAAAAGATATTGTGCCATATGGTCCCTCGGTAGAATAACAAAAAATAAATATTGTCAAGTATTCGAATTTTACACTTATTTTTGCATACACGTAATCTTTGACATTGTACCTTCATAAAATACTATTTTTTACCAGAATAAGAAAATCCTACGCAAGATATAAAACTAAACATTTGGTAGGGGTACACTGTTAAGTTGTTAACTTCCAATTCCCTATATTTTCGTTCTGCCCCCCCCCCCCCCCACTTTGTAAAGCGATCAAAATATATGAGAGCATAAAGGTACATGTTTTCATCAACTACTTACTAGTTATTGTATTTTTTTTAAAAATGTAATAGTTGTTGTATTTTATTTAAAAAATCCTACATGTATAGATGTGAAGAAGAAAATTGTACCTCAATGTGCTCAATTCCTCAAATTAAAAACATTCAAAAATTTTATTTGTCTTCTCCATTATAATTAAATGACTGTTATTTACCTTGCGTACAAACAAGGATAATTTTCCGCTGTGATATTTTCTTAGGAATAGCGATAATTACTTTATCCCCGCAACAGAAATGTGTCAGAACTATGGAAACTGTTTTAAAGATGTCGTTTTTATTTACTCGTGTCTGAAAAACTATCAAAATTGATGTAGATTTCACATTATTTATTGTATAAAGAAAGGGCCCCAGAGAGTAGGTATATACAGAATATCATTCTTTTATTTTGTTTGTACAAGTATTTAACATACTCTAATTCATATAGAATTTTTAATGTTCAACCAAATTCAGCGTCAATCGTAAAATTATAAGCAAGATACAGAGCTCACAGTTCGCCTAGGTTTGAGTCATATTTTGCTCACATGAGTTTATTACATTCAGCTTAAGATTTTTAACTTGGTATTTCCTATTCAGCATTTTAAATGGAAAAAAAAATGGCCTAAGATTTTCAATTCTTTTATTTACTCAAGACCAGTTCACTGGTATTTGAGGTTCAAAATCAGTTTATACAAATGTACACAAACACAGTCAAGGATCACATGTACAGTAGGAGTAATAATGACGAAAAAAGGTTAAGTTTAAAATACATTAACTTGTTAAAGTTGGTTTCTGGAAGAACAGACTTTGAAAATTTTCTTAATAAATATTGACAATTTTTTAAATTTTTTAATGTTTAGTTTTTAAGATTAGTAAATAGAAATTGTAAACAATTAAACACAAGAAACATGCACTATAACAAAGAAAGAACACAATTTATTTTTTCGAAATGAATCATATATATATACATGTATATACCTACATATTTCCGTCAGCGATATCAAACTCTATTTAAACTGAATAAACCCGAGAATATGGAACGCCATGGCTGCCTTATAGCATTAGACTATAGGTACATTATGTCAAATTACCATTACATTATGTCAAAGTCCATTACGTGGTGTGAATATATCTTTACGCTAGGTCAAATCGTTATTACGTGATGTCAAAAGCACGTTAGGTGAAGTAAACATGTCTTAACATGATGTCAATTTTTTACGTTGTGATGTAAAATCATCCTTACGTTATGCCAACATTGTACAACCAAAGGTCAATACATCATGACATTATTTCGACACTGTATTACATGGGGCGAATGTATCCTTACATTATGTCAACATTTTATTACATGATATCAATATATCCTTACATTATATCAACACCGCAGTACATATCGCGATTCTATCCTTACATTATGTCAACATTCTATTACATGATATCAATGCATTTTTACATTTTATCAACACTTTATTACATGGTGTAAATATATCGTTTTATTATGTCAAACCTTTATAACTTGATGTCATAAGTTTATGACGTTATGTCTAAACTTAATAACGTGATGTGAATAAGTCTTTGCTGTAGGTCAGTTCTCTATTTCATGATGTACATGCTCCATTACTTTAAGGTGAAACATCTTTTCGTTACGCGAACACGGATACATCGGCCTTTCTATATACAAGGAAACGGTAAGCTTACCCAAATGTATCCAGGGGTTATTGAAACTTTGTGGATCAGAACGGAACCAGTAAAGGGTCATCCAATGGGGAAATTGAAATTTAAAAATAATGATTTATTTTGTTTTTATTCATTTCATTTCAAAATAAGATTGATCTTTAATTTTATTGTTTAAATTCGTTGTTTAAAGAAAAATATACATAATTATATTACTTACTACTCTAATATTAACATTTTACAGTATTTTCACGGCAGAACTTACTAACTAGTTTAAGCTAGCAAAAAATATTCTCTATTAGTTAGAGATTTAAAACAAACGAAACGCATTCCAAAGCATACCATCTTTGAAATTACAATGTCAGCAGTACTTGACTTATTTGTAAGATTCTGGTTCCGTTACGTTCCGCAATATATTATTACCCCTGTGGATATTGGTATTCAACGGAACAGAACGGAATGAGCGTAAATTTCCTTCTCAACCTATTTTCACGCCTATTCTATACTTACAACGAAAATATATGTAACATGATCATACATTTAACCGTTTACAAAAACCATCACTCATGCTGTCGAATTATTTCATTTAATTAAGAATTAGTAAGTTACATGTATGGGACAGTACCGATTCTACCAAAAGTGTTTGCCTTTCTTTATAATAATTCTGAAATCGGCGAATACAGTTCCCCTCTCTTATTTGTGTGCGTTTTTATTATGACATATTTCTGATTTATACCCTCTGTCTGAACAATTACCTAAAACAAACGTTTCATAAAAACATCTATATCAAGATGGAGAAGGTCTTTAAAGGGGTTAAAGATCTCTTGTAATTTATTTGTAGATTTTATTTCATATAAGTTATCAAGTGCCCTCTTGGATGAAAAGGAGAAAATTTATTCAGAGGAACGTAGCGTACCCCCTCCACAAACACCATTCCCACCCCCTCTGCAGCAATAAGAAAAAAATCATTTTCATAGCATAATAATTTTGTAGCAGAACGGCCATACCTACATGTGTAGTTAGGGTCAGTATCCTTAATTTAAGATAGCAATAGCAACGTTTACTTTCAACTACTAAATACTTTATTTTAACTACTAAATACTTTGAGACTAAATTTTAGAAAATTAAATATGCACTGGGTGTCTGCGCCACGACATACAGTACAGGCAACGCGGATCCCGTATTGGCCCTTGTTACCGTCACGGTATTTTTATCGTTCCCGCGATACACCATCGCGGTTTTTGATCGCGGTATAGATTGCGACCGTGATGACACCGCGACGGTGTGATTTACCGTTATTCCTGCTGCTGCTTGTTGTTGTTACTTTACCTGTTCTGTACATTACAGGCAATGCGGGTCGCGTAAATCCACGTCAAATATGCAACTTCAGATTTAAGCATAACAGCTGCATTGTAAATAAATTGTGGTCCATATTATTATAAAATTAATAAATTATATTTATGACATAGAATTTCATGAAATCGGAAACTACATTCGAATTACAACATAGCATGATTATTACGCTGTTAAATTTTGTGATGTGTAAATAATTAAGAACACATATCTTTGTATTTGACGTGCTTATTTCAGTTATTATTTCTATTAGTTGATAATCCTGTTTTTATAACAATCTTAAAATTAAATATTTTCATTAGATGAACTCGTATCAATGCAGAGCAATTTCATCTTCTCATTTTATAAGTTGACACGCATAGCGCCGTAAACTGTCAATACATGTGTCTGTTTTAAATTGAGAAATGAACAAATGTCGGGAATCAACTAATAAATCTATTATTCAATTCAATAATAAAATCATCATTCATATATAAAGTTGGTGCTGCGTTAAAGCACATGTAATCATAACGTGTTATGTCAGTATGCGTTTCCTGTGTATACATATAAAGTTTAAGTCACGATCATTTTCTGTGTATACATGTAGTGATTAACTAACTCAGGGTAGAAAACGACATGCCCTTGAGGGTTTTCACACCTATTCACGACAAAAGAAAAAGTCTACATCGCGTACGGCTTCGTCTAATCGCACAACACCTTACAGAAGAGAGAGAGAGAGAGAGAGAGAGAGAGAGAGAGAGAGAGAGAGAGAGAGAGAGAGAGGGGGGGGGCGTTTAGGCGTAATTTAACGTACACTTATGTGAAATATACTGATATCCAATACTAAATATTCATAAAATTAGTATTCATAAAAAGAATATGGTACACTGTGATTGTATCCATCATGCAATTTTAGATTTGAGTCCACGTGCTGCACCTGTACAGGCTTTGGAACGATAAAGAACCCTGACTGCTAAATGACTGAGTGTGTAGTAACGAACGTAATTTGAATATTATTGAAGTAAAAAAAGTATAAATCAAAAATAAAATTTTAACCCCCCCCCCCCCAAAAAAAAAACCAATGAAGGGGATATTTTTAGATTTTATATCCATTTCATTTTAAATATTCAAGGGCCGATGAGCAGGAGAAAACTTGGATTTTAAGTCTTATTCTTATAACTTAGGTCTATCTAAACTATAAATTCAATGTTTAAATACGTAAATGTTCATTCACTCGCGAGAAATTAAATTGTCCGCAACTAAGTCTTTTACAGCTTTCAGAAGACCTATATATAGGCCTATATATATTTTCATTCTTGTATGATTAAATCACTGCTTCTTACTAGTATCTACTGTTGGGGTTTTTCTGGGTCCATTTGGGTAAATCGGCGTACCGTTTCTATATAGTAAATTTTGTTTTTAAAACATGACAAATATACAAAGACCAAGGATTTCGTGTTTGTATAACGGAATGATGTTTCGACTTAAAGTAATAGAGCGTATACATCACGGAATAGAGAATTTGCCTAATGTAAAGACTTATTTACATCACGTAATAAAGTTTAGACAAAAAGTCAAGACATTTTCGTATCAAGTAATGTACTTTTGACATAAATTGATAAAGTGTTGACATAATGAAAGGATGAGTTAACACCATGTATTAAGGTGTTGATAAAATGTAAAAACGCATTGATATCATGTAATAAAATGTTGACATAATGTAAGGATAGAATCGCGATACGTACTGCGGTGTTGATATAATGTAAGGATATATTGAAAGCAAGTAATAAAATGTTGACATAATGTAAGGATACATTCGCCCCATGTAATACAGTGTCGAAATAATGTCATGATGTATTGACCTTTGGTTGTACAATGTTGGCATAACGTAAGGATGATTTTACATCACAACGTAAAAAATTGACATCATGTAAAGACATGTTTACTTCACCTAACATGCTTTTGACATCACGTAATAACGATTTGACCTAGCGTAAAGATATATTCATACCACGTAATGGACTTTGACATAATGTAATGATAATTTGACATAATGTATCTATAGTATTATGCTATAAGGCAGCCATGGCGTTCCATACGAGAAAATGCCAAGCATCTCAACAAAACCTATTGCATTAATCTACCATTACGCTTAAGATAATGCCAAATTACCAATAGAATGAACTGTATTTCAGTACTTTTTTGATACATCAGATTTTGCTTAATTTGCGCAGGTAAACAGTTAACTGTTTGATTTACCGAAGTCGCTGTTTGATTTAATACGTAAAAATCACGAAATAATGAAAACGAAACGAAAATCAGAACAAGCTAACACCAACGTCATGTGTGAAAACTGTCAACGCATTGAAATATTTAGCCTCAATTTACTTCACAAAATCGGCACCAATATATTTTGCATATTTCAAATATTTTCCCTTCATACGCGAACTGTTGCATAACAAGCAAATTCATCATAGTCAGATCGACCCTTTTTGTGATCGGCTTCGGCCGATCACTGTTGTGTCCATATGAGGTATCCGGCAAATGCTTCCACGTGCGCACACATTCCGCTTGCATAAGTAGTTCTTATAAAAACTTGAAGTTTGGTTTAGTATTTATATAACATTTTTATCAGTTTTATTTCAATTCATTTAATAGATGCAAACATACATGAAATACAGTTCGACCTTTTAATTCAAGAATGCACATTTTGTCTCACGCGTAAGAATTTCGATCGAAAAATTCATTCAGTAATGCAGTTGACCTCGATGAACTGACCTCAATCATAAGAAGATGCTCCATGAACTGACCTCGATCTATTGATGTTGCATAATAGTAGCTAGGAAGACGGCTTGATTTATAAACAAGGTTACGTTATAATGCGACTTCAATAGCAAGTTATGATGGCATTCGATGTTTCTCAGTCGCATTAAATTATTTTAATACAGCTCTTTCTTTGTATACGTGTTAATGCTCTTTGAAGAGCCCTACTCAGTATTCTGAAGAAGAAGAAGAAGAAGAAGAAGAAGAAGATACAATAACATTTAATAATTACGTTAAAAATATAAAACTAGACAAGGAGTTTACGAACGTTAAATTTGTTGACGGTTTATAATGATGAAATTTTGGTGTACATATTCAAAATATTCAACATTTTGTAAAAATACAGTACTTTTTTCATTATTTTACATCAAACTGATCATGTTGATTGCTTCTAGCTATCAGTATATCGTTATTGCCGATCATTCCTTTCAAAGGAATACTTGTTCGTATAATGTCATGGCTGCTATAAACAAAGAACCTCGTTTTAGAAGTATGGAATACGAGTCTTGGTAAAATGGGTATGCAAACCTGGGCCCTGGCAAAATAAAAGCCGGGGCAGATCGGCAATCGTCAATTTCAAATACGCATTATTTTGCAGCAATATTTACAGCGAATACAAATATACTGGTCCATCAAATATCCTGAAATTTAATGAGATTGGCAGATTAATAACTGCCAATCTTTTGTTTTGCCCAGGCCAAGTCTTGCCTACCCATTTTACCGGATGCCGAACCCGAAGCTGAAACACGCCTTTCCTTTATTATTATTTTCGTAATAACTCAGATTTGAAACAGAATTAATTTAAATTTCTTGCAATTTATATTTTCCTTCCCATAAGGATAATTTATGCTAAACTACGTTGAATTGGAATCAGTAGTTCTTGAGAAGAAAATTTTTTAAAATGCACCCCTCTTTTTCTACAGTTTCAAGGTTTTCTCCGCTTTGAATACAGATCGGACTTTTATTTCTGCAATTTATATTCGCCCTCCCATAAGGATGCTTTATGCCAAATTTGGTTGAAATTGGATAAGCGGTTTTAGAGAAGAAGTTCAAAATGTAAAAGTTTACAGACGGACGGACGGACGGACAGACAGACGGACGACGGACAAAATGTGATCAGAAATCCAGCTTTCAGCTCAGGTGAGCTAAAAAGTAATGAAGCATTCAAGTTAATATTAACGCGTTGTCATCATCTACATTTTCTCAAAAAATTAATTCTATTTTTCATAGTCCAAGTTGTCAACGTATAGGTATGTGCGACGTCATGAAAATATAATTTAGTGGAACGTTTTTAAGTGACTTTAAAGTCATACTTGTGATCCTGGATTTCAATCCGTTTTGCTTTGTGTTTCATTACGTTCCCCAATAGTGCACTGGCGATATTTTTTTCTTCAAAACACGTTTCTAAACATTTCTTTGATTGATACACTACAAGCGTGTTCAGGTTTATGGAATACATAAACCGTAGAGCATGAATAACATAGAGCTGATGTGAGTGATGAGCCTAATAATAGACATGACATTGATCTGAGATGGATTGAAATGATACGTTTTTATCACTTTTAAAAGGTAACATAAATAGTCCATAATTTTATTGGTAGCTTATTATTGGTAGTATGGATGGCTGTTACTGACAAGAGAACTAACTTCTTAATCCCAAAGTCTGAGTAGAGTCTTGGGCAGATTTTAAATATCACCGTGGAAACTTAATCAATTGCTGAATATATAAACTTATAATATTTTTTATTAGCCAAAGACACATGACGAACAACATAGTAATCCTACATGTGCTAAGGAAACTGTTAAATTTAATTTCCTGTCTTAAAGAGTCGTCCGTCATATATTTCCTTTCTAGAAAATTGATAGCTCAATTATAATTATAATTTATATTACATGTTAATGTATCAGGAAACTGTGAGAAACTCTCAGTCAATCAGTTTAACAGTTATTTACGTATAATTTCCTAACTTTACTTAAGGACCATTTAGTGTACAAGGAAACAATATGCCATATTTTTTAAATCACTTTGTTTCGATCATTAAATCTCATTTTTAATTTGAAAAGCGTTATTTATTGCATCTTTGTTTCGATCATTAAATCTCGTTTTTCATTTGAAGTTATTTATTGCATCTTTAAGATTAGAGTCAGGATCGACTGGAAATTTCTCGTGGGTGTTTTTTTTAACACTCTATTAATGCATTTTCCTTTAACTAAGTTCATCTGGTTTATTTCTTTTAATTGTTTTGTTCTCAAGATGGCATTAGAAGTTTGATATTTTAATTTGAAAATTAAAAGCCTTGGGGCCACCATCCTCACAATGTCAGGGGTCCTGAGTCCACTCGTGTCCGTGGGACACGGACACGAGTGGACTCAGGACCCCTGACATTGTGAGGATGTGGGGCCACTGGCGGAAGATTGTGGGATTTATAATATTTTCAAAATAAATCCAGGAAAACAAATGAGTTGTAAACCCTTTATATTACTTGGAGAAAGTAGTGTTATCATCTCCGGCACCAGGGTATGCGGTACTGGAAATAACAAATTACTAGTATGTAACTCTTCCTTATTCCAGTTTGAGAATTTAAAATTGGGCTGCCCTAAAGCCCAAATTACTTAACAAGCGATATTTTACTATATAATTTTGTAGGAGTTTCTTATTTCTAATAACAATATGTTTAATTGCATCTCAAAAGATAAAACGATTAAAATTTTATCTTCTAATTTACATCATAAATTTTGCATGCTTCCTTGTTTGTCCCTTATAAATACACGGCTGCTTAAAAAGTGGTCTGTAGTAAAAAAAAAAATAATAATAAAGGATATTTTTTTACTTTTAGCAAAACCCTTTCTGTAATTTTTCCAAACCCTCAAAAATGGTTTATTTTTTTTTACGTGAGTTAGGACATGTTTTGATGTACTAACATGAAATGTACAAGTCATGGGGCGCGGATGACCCTTACTACTTTTTTTACATTAATATCTTTTAGATTAGATTTTTTTCGTAATCAGCCTTTGAAATGACATTGTTTTATAAATTTAAATTAAAATTCACTCAAAGATGACTTGTGGCAAGTTCATTCAATATTGGCCCGGAGAAAAAGAGAATATAAAAGAACGAACAGGCAAACCCAATATTAATTCTCATAAGACCGTGTTCATTTTAAGACTGTATTTATCTACTTTAGAAGAGCTCTATATAAAGATATAAGAAAATATCCAAACTTTACAGGTAAAATACAAGGATTTTCTTATACTAAATAATTACATTTACAGCTTATACACGTAGCTAACCAATTATATCTGAAAATTTCATGCAGATCTGCGTGTAAAGTTTGATGACCATCCAGCCTCCTTTATATTGATATGATTTTATTAAAATTGCTTACTCGTGGTTATAGAATCGACATATCATTGGTTTTCGATATAGGGACTAAAGTAAAACAGCTGTTTGTGTTTTACTGTTTTGTTTCTTGCTGATTGCATTATTCTATTATTCAACACGAATTATAAGAAATCAGATTAAATATCTTTGTCGTGCACAAATATTCATATTCTTTTTCAATTCCTATAACATATAATACATATGTATGTACGTCATGATTTTTATCATATTGATACCATACACCTTAAACAAAAACAAAAAACATTTTGATTTCGTCTACAAGCAAATTTAATATATTTTAGGCAAAAAACTAACAGTGAAAAAAATGGACGGTTATTTAACAAAATTTACATATCGTAGTTTACACATATTATGGTTATGATTAAGCATTGTATGAAAACAGTCATGTAACAAATAAAAGAGCTGAAGATACAGTTATTGGCATGATCCTCTTCTTAAAGCAATGTTGTCCACAGCAAGCACCTGCATCTCTGGTTGTTGAACAGAGCCACTTACAACCTGAAATGAACGAAAATAATGGGTTTAAAGTCATCACATTCCAACTGTCCTACCTTTACATTATTCTAAAAATAAAATCTTATAAAGATACATGTATCGATTAGAATCTGGGGACATCGGTATGAACTTATTTAATTGTTTATAAGTAACATGCAATGGGATTGAACACAAGGCACATCTCTTGAATATGTTTACGTACAATACGAGTTGACTTGAGGCCAAAAAATGACCCCATTCGCCTGATCATGTTCCCCCCTGTAGAGCCATAGAGGTCGATAATGTCGCCCGCAGTGTTAGAAGGCAAGAATGCATACAGAGTGTTGCTGTCACTGTCAGAGTAGACGTCCAATGAAAGACAATATTCCTGGCCATCTACAAACGTATATAAGTATTAGATCTACAATATTCTTGCCCATAAAAATGTACAAGTTTGGGTTGTACCAAAAATGTTTTCTCAAAATTTCGGGAAATAGTTAGTCTTTGTTATTTCTAATGCATTATTACCCACAGTTTTCAGTATTTACAAACGTTCTTCCTAAAACAAAATGGCTTTAAATTCTACTGTTGTGTCACGGGCGATTTATGTGTTTACCTTCAAGCTGAAGTTTGTTTTGTTGAAGGAAAATGAATCCATCAGAATCAGTTGTTAGGTAAGGGTTTTCAGTAAAGTCCCATGGTCGATGCTAGAATTGAAAATAATGTTTTTTAAAAGAATTTTCAATATCAAGGAAACGGCAAAATCATTTTTTTATTCATGAATAAATTCACCCCTCTCATTTCTATCACATTAGAATGATTTAAAAAGACAACCGGTTGTTAAGGACAATTTTAAAAGATGTGTGCTCTTGTTATACCATTTACAATTTTTTGTAACTTTGCATATTTTTTTTAATATTACGTTCCCGTTACCTGCTATTTTCTCTATTGTATATACGCATACATTGTATCATGAAATAAAGACTTGACATATTTTAATAATAAAACAAGGGGACAGTATTTCCTAGATTTTATGAAATCTAATGGTTTGTAGAGTTTTATGTACAAATTAAAAAGAATAAATTATAGCTTAATTATAATGGTCACAACAGTACACATTTGCAAGCAAGTGTTCGTGCAAAAAATAATGCCTACTAAATCTGCATTATTTTTCACTAATAGTATACAATTGAACGATTTTAAAGATTTTGAAACACCTACATCATGCACTTGTCCTTGAGATCGTTGAAATACACACTCCGAATTCTTATTAAACGTGCAGTTGTTTTTCTCTGAAATAAATCATTATTTAAGTCAAGAACAATTAATAAACATGAACTTTCACAACAACATGAAAATATTTTTTCAGATCTAACTACAGATTCTGATTGGCTGACGTCAATCACGTGAAGATCGTGTACTTCTAACTAAACACTTTCAACGTCATCTAAAATGGCTTCCGAAGCAAAAGTATTTTGTTTTAAATTCTTGCCTAAATTTGACAAGAAATTGTAGTTTTTCACTGTAAGATTTTAATTATGATATTTGGCCATAAAATTTATTTTGTTTATGATACATGAAGCTTTCAAATTTGAATATTTTCAAATGCAAGTATGTTTCAATTCTGGCTCTTCGTCTTAATGATATTACTGTAGATTCCTTATTTTATGCGAGTACTTCCCTCCGCAATTTATCCATTTTGCATCAAATTGCGAGAATATAAAATCGCAAACGCCTTATCTTTATCAATTAAAGTTCTATTCAGTTTACAAATCTGTCCGATAAAAAGCAAGATTTGCTTCTCGCGATTTTACGCGAATATTAATGCATCGCGTTAAAATATGAATCAACAGTAAAATACTGGCCAGGACCATCTTGTCCTCTAAATATAGATTTACCAAGTAATCCCAGCTCTCCTTTCGGGGTATCACACAACTTTCCGGTCCAGTTTTCTGTACAGCGGCAGACCTCCGTTCTAGGAATGCACTGCCCTCCATTAAAACAGGGAGAGGAATCACAAAACGATTGCAGCTTGTTTTCGCATCTCCGTCCGGTGAAATCAAAATCGCAAAAACATTCAAAAGCGTCTGTTCCTTTGATAAAGCAAGATCCTCCATTCTGGCAAGGATTAGGCTCACATGGTTCGGTTGTTTTACTATCACAGTTCGCGCCGTGGAACCCTGGCTTGCATTGACATGTGTACGCCGATTCTCCTACATTTGTGCAATCGCCATTATTCCGACAAGGGACCTTCTCGCATGGTCTTATTTTGATATCGCAAACCGCCCCGGTATACTCGTTGGGACATTTGCATAAGAAAGCATGTCCAGTATTGACACAGACCCCGGAATTGTGACATGGGTTTGGTGTACACAAATCCTGTCCAGCTGAAAATCAAATTTTCATTAATCAGACAAGGACATGGAAGTAAAATTCTAATTGCTAAACCATTTAAGGATATTCATTTAATACTTTTAATATCTGATAAAAGAAGAACACATGCAAAATATAAATTAATCTCAAATCATTTTCTTAATTAATAATGCTAATTATATCAACGCTATATATACATTTAGACATATTACGTTCGTTTCACTGTGGAAACGATACAACTTGGTGTCATCTTTATTGACATTTATCAGCAACTCTTGAGTCTTAACCACAGCGCATTCGTCTGCAACTTCCAAAAAATTTAAATAAATTGATCGAACAACTGTCATACCTTTCAATGCTTCTACGCGAATTTTGAATCCAAGGGACGCCGGCTTGTCTTTAGAAAATCTACTGTTAAATTTTAACATCGCTTTGCTGATGGAATCAGACGAGGGTGTCAAATACTCTTCATATCCTACCTCCCCACATAGCCTTCAAAATATATCAACACCCAAATCAAAAATCATTAGAGAATTGTATTCTTGGGAAGCCCATTAATCAATTTCGCTTTAACATTCGAATTCAATTTTTTGATGGGTCTCAAATAGAGTGTCCTTTGTATTGATCTAAAATTGGAAATAAAGACTTTCACTCTTTATCAATATATTCATACAATGAAATGATTAGTTTGTTGGTTCAATCCTAGCGTTGATAACAAACGGGTTTCTATCAATGCAGAAAAGATGCAATGATCGCAGCCCCTATACATGTATAGTGGATTTACACGTTTAACGTCATGAAGTAAAGCATTTCATTCTCTATTTAAGTGAAGTTATAAATAAAGAACGAACATATTTTGATTACATTGTTAAAATACTTATATATGAAATTCAGTGATAAGTATATTTATTGATTTAAAATACATATTTAACCAGGGTTTTTGTCATCGACCATGAATTACAACTTGTCGCCAAAATGTAGCTTTATGAGACTATTGCTCTAGAATAATGGGGATAAATCGTTTATCTGAACAATTGAAGAAACTAAAGGCGTTCCGCCTTGAATACCGGTGGAAAACTTGACGTAAATAAAGACCTTGACCTCAACAAACACCTGCTGTGAACTTTACATATTACAAACTTTGACGTAATGATTTTATCCATGTCCTTACCTTGGGCCTGTTTGGCCAATCAAATTGTATCTTATCTCCAGCCAATGGTAACATCGATCATCAGTATTAGAGCGCGAGAGTTTCAAATTTTCAACTATGAATCTTATGACAGTGTTTGGTTCCTTCAGATGAAAAAGTGAAAGAATAAAATACGGTAAGGGTTAAAATAACAATTTAGCAACTTCTTCATTTGATCAGTAACATATCACAAGAAAAAAATTGTTGTGATCGTCCTCATAAATTAATAACAATAACTAGCAAGTGTGAAAACTGATTTGAAATACATTATAATAATTAAATACAAACATTCACCCAATGATGCATGCTTTGGTTTTTTTTTTTTGGGGGGGGGGGGTTGGGGTGGGGGGGGAGGGGGGGGGTGAAGGAGAATGTGATATAAAAAGTTATTTTCTTCGCTACTCAGACTCAACAAAACACCAAGGCCTTTCTACGAAAATACTGAATTTTTATTCTACGTGTCTTTGACTTTCGATAGCGATTATACATAAATGGTTTCCAGGTGGTCACATACTTTCATATTATGGACTTACAATATTTAAGTTGGATTGACAAGCTATGAAGCTGTCTCTGGGTCAACCATGTGCTTGGATAGTGTATTGAAACTCATTATTACGGGCCGCCGGAAGGCGGTCCGTTATTTGATACATATTTAAATATTGTTACTGCGTTTCTGCGGGACAGTTCTTTTTTAATAGAATTAATACTATGCTTATTTTTATGAATTTAAAGTAAATTTGCAGGTAGAAATATTTTTATGCCTTTTAGAAAATATCACATATTTTTTGTTTTACTCATAAATGAAAAGTATATATACACTGATGCAAGGAAAAAATTCATTGACCCATTAAGACCGGTCACTTTTAAATTAAACATTCTGTTATTTGGAGACCCAGATAGAAATTATTCCTATAATACAACCATTTTCAAACATGTACATCAATTTATTTCTGCTACTAAACGATTTGTAACTTAATTCCACTTGCTACCGTATTGTCGATTTTATTATTTTTGCATCGTACGACTGTTTATTACTCGGTCACTTTTAATGTTAATTCAAGTTATGATATCTCTCTCTGTATATTTACTATCATATTTTTCCCTTTTCATTTTTTTGTTAAATTTTTCCATCTATTTCATCTTTTTTTCATTTGTTGTTCCTAATATACTTGCCATTCAGCAAGGGCAATTATTGTTTTTAATAGTTGAAAGTCAATTTAAGGAAACGGATTAATATAAGTTGTAACAACTTGTTTCCGTATCCTGTTTGTATTATTTATTGTTTATATTGATGTACAATTCAAAATGAAATAAAGTTTAAACTAAATGAAAAGTAGGTCATACTTAGTAGATTGTCGTATTTGGCGCGTTTTTATCGAGACTATAATCTATTCGGAAAATTTCGGAGTTTTTCATTCTTTTCAAAACAATGCATCAGGATCGGTATGCGGGACATACTAAAGACCTGAAATACTAAAGACCTGAATGTCATTAAATTTTATATAAATGATATATTTGAATTTCTATGTGCCGTGTCAAATAAAATGACTTTGCGTGTGTATTTATTATATTTCCATGTAAAATGTGGTAAAAAATATCATGAAATGACATTTATTTTCATATCAATTATATACGCAAGAATATGACAGAAATAAAAATTTGAATTGACTGGAAAATTTGAACTTATCCATTTTTATTTTATTATGAGGTCCCTTAAAATCATATTTTAAATTAATGCATTAAGTTTTCATTCAATACTATGCAACAACAAAAAACCCAAAATGGTTAACCGTTTGAAATTCATAATCTCCAAGAGAAAAATGATGAGTTGAACTTTGTATTAGATTAATGTACAAATCATGCAGTGTGTTCTCCATTACTTCATACTATGGCAATGATCATACAATTTCCGTTAGAAATGCTTACAGTAACGAAATCGATTCTTTATGATAATAGTAAAATGTTAAACTTCAATCTCAGATGGAGAGAACTAATATAGGCTAGTATTGCCTGATGTTCAATCCAGATTCATTTATATACTTATATGTATTTTTTTGAATAAAATATTTCTTAAACTAACTTCAAAACAAGTTGCTATTAAAATTTACCATAAAAATTAGTACAACCAACTCTTATTTTCTTCTTTGTGGTGTGTTTTTATGTAAACAATCAATGATTCATACAACAATTATATTTTTTGCGGCCCATTTGACGCTTGCGTCAATATGATTTCTTGTTACAGTTTGTGGTAAAAGTTAACATGCGAGCTCATTTAAATAAACCCTAAAACCCAGACTAACACCCTTTTATTCCCCGATCTACCAGCCAAACACAATCACGTGACCACATAAACAAATGAACATTGGAAAATGAAAATCAGGAAATGTTTAAATAAATTAGCGCAATTAAAATCAAAATTAAAATGATAATTCCTGTGACATTGTGATGATGAATGAAAAATCAAATGAATGAACATATCAAAACAAAACATAAATCGAGTAAATATTTGATAAAAGCCATGCCTTTGATTTTATAAGCCAAACACACTCCATGTCAAGATTGTACATATTAGGCCAAGATGGAGAAGTGATTTCCCTTTGTTCTCCAGCATTCAGAGTTATTATTTCTCCACATTCTGAAAAGAAAACACAAATATGGTAAAAACAAAACTGATATTAAAACAACTTTATTTTAAATTTCCAAATAAAAATTTCGCTTAGAGATCATGTATAGAAAATACTTTTTTTTTACTATGATCATACATGCAATTAAGTAAATTATGTTTTATGAAAAATGTAATGACAGAATACTATAAAAAATACAATTGTAATAAATGCTTTTCTCATGGAAACAGTTATTGGTGAGTGAAGGGATAGAGTTATATTTTGAATCTGTAAGCAAAACAGACTCATCTAAAGGTCCTACCATTTGAAGAGTCGAGATTTTCACACGATGGACCGCTCAAGCCTGATGGACACATACAATTGCACTTAAATGTCTGAAACCCGCCATTTTTACATCCTACTGCTGGACAATGATCTAGAAAACAATCAAGAATATCTCGTTAAAGAGAAAAAGCAGGAGGAAGAGGAGCAAAAGAAGGAGGAGAAAAGGAATGGGGAGCAAAAGAAGCAAAATGAGGAGGATCTAAATGAGGAGCAAAAGAAGCACAAAGAGGAGCAAAAGAAGCAAAAGGAGGAGGAGATAATGGAGTAGGAGCACACGGAGGAAGAGCAAAAGTAAGAGCAAAGAGCAAGAAGAGGAACAGGAGGAACACGAGCAAAAGGAGGAGGCGCAAAGGGAGAAGGAAAAAAGAAGAAGAGGATGAAGGAGGTAGGAAGTAGGAGGAACAGGAGCAGAGGAACATGAAAAGAAGGTTCAGGGAAGGCAGGTAACTCCAGTTGAAACACTGTGGCACAGACAACACCAGGTATCTGATAGGGGCTAAAAAGATTATGGGGATTAAATGTTACAATATGTAAGTCCATATGATACAATATTGAAAAGAGTGAAACAAAACCTTGCAATATTTAAGAAAAAGGATACATGTATTTTGAATATTGTCTGCATATTACTTAAACAAAAGTTGCTGCTGTATTCGATTTGGGGGTCTTAAACTATTTGTAGCTGCTTTAGCATTTTGCTTTAGAGAATTAATTGAACAAAAAAAAGTAATTTGATATGATTGAAAAATACCCATATTTTGCACTTAAAGCTGACATGAATTCATTTATACGCATAATTTCCCTTTTATCTCCGACTACCGCCATATTAGTTGTCGATTTCTATTGTTCTGCTCATCGCTACACACCCCTAAATAAGACTGAGAGCACTATTCATGCTTCACCGCATTCAGGAATTTCGTACACCCGAACACGTTACCTTGGACGAAAAGACGTGTAGAAACGTGTTTTGAAGAAAAATAAAATTACAACCACTGCACTGGCAAGATATATCCAATAAACGACGAAACAAGACAGACTGAAATCCAGGCACAGATACTTATAAAATTCCTCGATAATTGTGGACCGTTTTCCTGTGTATACTATAACATTGCACATGCGCAAACCACACACTGTGGCAGATCGAGCAATGTCAATGATCGCGTGGATTTTAGAAACGGAGCGTTTTTATAGAAACGGATAGAAAGGTTGTTACTTTGTTACTTTCTTGGATTTACTGTGATAATCATTTATCTACTCTGTTGGATGTAGTGCCACCGGGGTTTTCAAAAAGATGCAGACGTTATTCACTCTGTATGAACGACACACGTGTTCGATGTGCATGCGAAGTAAAGCAGCACTGTCTGTGCAAAATAATAAAGTAAACCTGGGAAATCCTTTCAAAGAATAAATATATTTTGTATTTCATTGATTGTTGTTTTCTTTATTCTTTACTGTAATCATTTTACTACAATATGTAGTTCATGCATTTAGAAGTCCGTGCAGCCTGAATGCCTCGATCGGAAAGCAACCGACCGTAACTTTCTCATCCGGTATATATACCCCAGTGGCAGTAGAGGAGCGATCGAAACTAGTATGGCGACCAAATGCTTTTATGAATTCATGTCAGCTTTAAGAAATACACTTGCAATACAAACTGTTTAAAAGGTGGAGAGATATTTTGCGGTATTGAGGATGGAAACATCATCTTTCCACTTGTAAAAAAATAAAACATGAACAGTGATTGTAATACTGGGGTTACCTGTGCACTGTTGGTTTTTAGTGATTTCAGCCACGTCATAAAACGTCATTGTTTGCGCAGAATTAATGAGAAACTCTATACTTGTGTCAAACAGCTCCATTGTTGGTAAATTATTCTTCGTTAAAGCCTTTAATAAAAAAAAAGAGTTTGTAAGTACATCAAGGTGGCTGCTACGTGGTCAACAATTAAACCATCAGGTCTGTTTTATTCAAATCTTTAAGTATGATTTTTAAGGCACGTAGCATCGGGGGGGGGGGGGGGGGGGGGGGGGGCAGAAGGGCAGTCACTTGATCCAAAGGGTCGGCGTTTACATATAGGAAAGTGATTACGAAATGTAATAAAATGTTGTACATATAACAACATTGTATCATAATATGATAAAGTAAAAAACAATATTGTATTATATTATATAAAACTGTATAAAACCATTGATACCATGTTGTATCATTTGATACGTATTTTTTAATACACAATACATGGCAATATGAGTTTATACCTATCATGCAAAATGTATATTAACTATCAACGTCATGAACCAATTTTGAGTGAGATGGGACAAGGTTTCTAAAGCATCTTTGATAATGGAAGATCATGCTCCATATCTGAGTATAGACCTGTGCGCCAAATCCAAAGGTACATGAACCATGAAAGTGTTGGTCAAGCATCTTCTTCCAACATTCAAACATTCAAACCCGCTTTCAACTACTAAAATATCTTACGCTTTTCTGAGCGTCCCGATAATCAAACTAACGTTCTGTATTTGAAGCTTCCTCTATTATTACATATTTCAAACATAGGTAATCACAGATTACAAAGCTCACCGAGACGAGGCATCACCTTTATGAGGCATCACCTTTATGAGACCACCTTTATCATATTATATGAAAATCATACTTTATGATCTTGGATACTCATGGATACTGTTTTGACACAATATCATTTCATATGTTAAAAAATCGTATGATAATCATATGTTCATTTCATACGATATTATAAGATACAATGTTTATCAATACAATAATATAAAATATAGTATTGCATCTTATCATACTTACAATTTATATAATATAATACAATAAAATACTGTAATAAACAGCCTGTCAGGTGCACCAGTGTCATAAGACGCACTATCCATGCAAGTTTGGTGAAGTTAGGACAGGTAATAACTAAGATATCATCATCAGAGGGCACCTGTTTCAAAAACTTTAACCAGCTCTTTAAACCGTAACCTCATCCAGCATCTGAAACCTATGGCTCAGATTCAGCATCCATGCCTGTCTGGAGCATCAGTATCATAAGACGCACCATCCGTGCAAGTTTGGTGGAGTTAGAACCAGTAGTAACAAAGATATAATAATCATCAGAGGGCACCTGCTCTAAAAACTTTAACCAGCTCTAAAACCTTAATTTCCTCCAGCATCTGAAACCTATGGCTCAGATTCAGCATCCATGCCTGTCTGGAGCATCAGTATCATAAGACGCACCATCCATGCAAATTTGGTGAAGTTATGACCATCAGTTACTTAGATATTGCTATCAAAGGGCACCTGCAACAAAAACTTTAACCTGCTCCAAAAACTTTAACCTCCTCCAGCATCTGAAATTTAGGACCCAGATTCAGCATCCAAGTCTTTCAAGTTCATAAGTAGGTCCAGATGCATCATCCATGCAAGTTTGGTGAAGACAGAACAAGTAATAAATTAGATACAGGACCTGCAACAAAAACTTTAACCAGGTCCGGACGCCGACGCCGACGCCGACGCCGGGGGTATAGCATAAGCTCCCCTTGACTTCGTCTCGGTGAGCTAAAAATGGTTATATAGACTATGCAAGTTTAATAAGGTATGAACAGGATTTTCTTCACTATGTGACCAGCTCCAAGACTCTGTCACAATTTGAGTTGTTCTTAAATCTTAAAGCTGCCCAACATCTTGTCTCCGCATTTAATTAAAGCTCGCTCTGTGATTATTTATGTAGTTAAATCAACTAGTATGCGAGTTTTAATAAGTTAGGACCATTGTTTACCAAGATATGTGATCTGCTCCAAAATTCTTAACCTTCAAACCCCATGGCTAAGATTCAGCATGCAACCATGTTTCACAAGATGCATCGTTCGTCCATATTGGGTAAACATAGTACCATAAATCTAAGATATGGAGCTTAAACCTTCTCCAAAAACCTTACCTTCTGCGTAATATGAAAATCATATGAAATCATATATATGGGTGAGAACCTAGTAAGTTGCAAGAACTTGTGTATGAACCCTTTGTATATTATATATACAATAAAATATGTTCAAATTTTAACCAAACCACCATATATATGAAATTCATGGCCATCAGTATGCCCAGATGCACCATTAATAACTTAGATGTACAGGACCTGCTCCAACAACTCCGCCGAAGCCGAGGGCATGCATAGCATAGACTTCGTAACGTTGAGCTTTAAGTGAAACATCACAAAATTAATGCAAACATCACATGATCCTTACGCGTAAATCGTATTGCAAAACCGACTCGACGTCATATGGTAGTTCGTTGGCGGTGTTGTGTTTCTCATAGTTGACCATATTGTTCTCTGGGTTTTCAATATTATCCTTCAAAATTTTGATATAATTATCCCTATCGACTCTTTGTTGTTCGTGCCACATTCCTAAAGCGTGCATGATTTCATGTAGCGCAGTTGACACCTGTAAATTATAAAACGCAGAAGTTATAATAATATATGATCTTTCTCCAAAAATCAAAAGTTTGTCAGTAATTATGGTCTTTAAAGTAGGCTGAGCTTCAACTTTAATGGTATTTTCAAGAGAGTTTTTGTTCTAAAATTAAAACATCATCTCATTTGAAACTTAAAAACTTGAAAGAACTCAATTATGAAAGACATTACATATTTTAAAGCTCTCTTATACATAGGCTAAGAAGCATGTGTTTTTGGCCCGTTTGTTTTCAAAGTAGAAAACATTCTTTGAGTAAGGCCCCCAAAAAAGTTGTGTGTTTACGGTAACCCTACCTAACCTACAAAAATGCCCCGATCCTACAGACCTGTACCATTTTTAGATTTCTGTTTTTATCAGATTGTGATTTTTTATATTATTTCTATTAAAAACCCATTTTTAAATATGACACAAACAAACACTCTTAGAATTCATGCATAAAAAAATATGATAAAAATAAAAATAAAATCCCTACCTACCTAACCTAATTTTTTCATCAGTGTTACCCTAAACACACAATTTTTTTTATAGGCCTAATGTAGAGTGATCAAATACGGTTGGGTTGAGCAAATCCAATAAAGCCCGCAGAGTTTTATGACAGATTTGATTACGCCAGACCGTACTTGATCACCTCGTAATATTCAGAGATATATTTATATAATGTTCAGCAATTGCACGATTAAAATATTTAATTAGTCATTGATGAAATGTATTAGGATATACGTTACAAAATCAATTCCAAGAATTATCACAAAGACACTGCAAAATGCAAGTACTAGTAAATAGAATTATATAGTTCATCATTCAATCTTAACGGTATTAAGTCGAAATAACTTACAGTTGCGCATTGGTTGGGATCTAGGTTGATAACTTGTTTTCCGCCTTGTCGACCGACATACGAATAACAACCGTCCCTGCAGAATGTAAACATTCCGTCAGACTTCAAACAACTGCCATATCAACTCTTTTATTGATACATATTATATCGCCTATTATTACCTAATTCCTTTTTTATAGTTCCTGGGGTTTACAATTTGCATATTGCAGATGGTTTTCGTGCCATTATGCAATATACTAAGATTTTTTGTCATCTTTAACACGCACCACACCTGTTGCATGCTTTACAACAACTCAATTTAATATAAGTTTACACAAAAAAGGGTGTGTCTTCAACCCCATTGGATTTTAAATAGTCTTTTACCTTATATGAGGCTTTAAAACTGTTGATTATTTGATAACATTGAATTTGGTGTACCCGCTTGTGCTAAAACAGCGTCTATGACTCTATGTAAAGGAATATATTATACATTCCCTGAGAACTATCGAAAGGATGAAACATTAACATACACGCGTTCTGAAATACGTTGCCGGTCCAATAGATCGCAGTCTATTGACTGGCGGTCCAATAGATCGAAGTCTATTGACCGGCGGTCTAATAGATCGCAGTCTATTGACCGGCAGTTCAAAATAGACGCAAATATTTAATTTGTAATAAAACAACAAAATCCCTTTGATTAGGTAATAATATACAATTATTTAATGCTTTAGCAGTCAATAGACCAGAATATTTTTCCCGAGGTGCAGGGAACAGCTCAGTATGATCTATTGCCCGAGGCCAACGGCCGAGGGCAATAGATCATACTGAGCTGTTCCCTGCACCAAGGGAAAAAATTCTGGTATATTGACTGCTCAAGCATTAAATAACTGTAAACTATTTTCCAAAAGATTTGGTGAAAAGAGCATAAATACTTGTATCTTTTATAAACCCGACAATGTTCCCTTTTTGATACTGTAAGTTTTACAGAGTGTGATCCGATTTTCCCGATCACCACACTGTGGTTTTCCGATTCCGTATCACCACTCTCTGAAACCCGACGTTGTAGGCATTAAATGGCGTCTGTATTTTACCGCGTTTTAAAAGAGTTCGTTTCAAAATAGCATTGTTATACAAGTAAACGTCATACGGTTGATTTTAAAAACAAAGTTTTGTATAAAAATAGACAAGGATATATAATAAAAATCATTATAACGGTAACTTGATCCAAATAGCCCGATCACGCCTCGTTGCCAGGCGCGGATCATCAGATCAAACACGACGCTTCGCGTTAATATATATATATATATATATATATATATATATATATATATATATATATATATATATATATATATATATATATATATATATATATATATATATATATATATATCTCTTTCGTAATCTATCATATAAAATGTTAGTTTTATACAAAATTGGGACTTCGGGTGTTCTTCAGGCACGTTAAATCAGTTTTGAAAGTGTGTGTAAGGACTAGCCAAAAAAAATTAAAACAACATTTTTGGCAAAATTTGGCCAATGAAATGTAATCTAATAACGGAATTTCTGTTTTGCTGATGTTTGTATTCCTAGTTTCATGTACTTGTATTTTCACTTACATGCACTAACAGCATACGTATGATGAACTGGTTATTGTCCAAGTCACCGGCAAACAGGTACAGAATTGTAAGGAATTTATTAAATTTGTTGTCCTCATGGCAAAAGCCCTTGATTGTAGAAATAATTAGCTGTAGCATGTCGAGGATGCTAAGATTACCTAGTTAGCCTACCCCATTACCCTTTCTACATATATACTATAGTATCCGATTCATAGAACACACCATTTGGAATGCTTTGAAACCTGTTTTCCTCTGATAATTATATTACGTCACAATTATGTCATAACTTTTCGATAAGCGACATTCATTTGGTTGTTTAATTAAGATGAGAGAATGGTGGACAGAAAAAACAAATCCTTAGCAAGGAATGGCCGTGTTGCAGCGTAACTAATGAGCCTTATCATTAAAGGTAAACAACTTGCCCAACATTGGCAAAATACATGAGATCTGCGTCATCTAGTCCGGCCGGTATGAATTTTAAACAGGTTAGTTCTTGTAGCTGTTTCATTGATTCTCTGATGATAGAAATCATTTCATCACCTGGAAATTTGGAGAAATGTATAATATTCATATATTTTTTAGGCATCAGTAGAAAATGTGAACAGAAGCAGCATTATCAAAAAACAATTCAATATGTACATGTATCGTATGTGTAATTTAAATCATTTGATATTGGTCTTTCTAAAAATAAGTTTGAACTTGTAATTAGTTTCTAGTAATGGTAATCCATGAATTTGTCTCAAAAAATGAGAGATCAATAATCACATTATTACATGTTTGGAATTCTTTGGAAGCATATTCTATCTTGAAATATTTTATGCATAATACTCATATAAGTACATGTAACTTAATTTATCATGTAACATATCGTACATACTATGTATGCTATACAGTTATCCAATGGTTGTAGGTGGGATAGCTCTTATCTAATCCGAGACAAGAACTATTGTGAACAAGCTTTAACTATAAAAATAACTATTTAACCTTCTACACTCCATAACGGAAATATTTTAACAAAAGTATAATAAATATAACTATTTACTCTATTGTATCATATGGAAGGGGGTGGGATTTAAGCACTGATCTTACCTAAGTTAGGAGCGATTTCGTACGGAATAGTATTGTCCCAAAGTGTAATTCCAATCTCATAATTTCGTTTGGTCTATAAAAATATAAATGAATTATGTAACAATATCTCATACTTCGACTGAGAAAATCACAGGTAATTTTTTTAACTTTGTAAGTTACATAACCATCGATAGCAACTATAACAAATCCTTCAAACAGCGTGAAATAAAAATTAAAAACTATTTTGATCTGTTCGTAATATTCACCGATTCTGTATTATTTTATTTATCTTAATGTGTTATTTTTGTTTGCGATAATGTTAAAAACTTACGGGAGGGGGCGGCTTATGATGGTCAAAGTTGTCGGCCTTTGCTGCTGCGTGATTCCATGGCTCGTAACCTTTCGGCTGACGAAGAGTAATAAAATTGATTAAGTTATATTTTAATCAGAACTATGATTTATCTGGCTGATTGTATAAGGTGGTATGGGATACTTTGAGATATGTGATTTGGGTTATTAGACATGTGCAAATTATGTCATTCTTATGATGCTATTGACTACACTTTTTATGAAATGTAAGGAAATGAGTTTTCATTAAATTAGTCCCATCTTAATTTAGTGGAAATTAAATTCAAATTTGAAAAGTAAAACCGATATCAAATGTTAGCTCGTCTGATTTTTATGGTGCCGTGGCCAGGATTCAGCTCTAGATGACATGTAAGGTTGTGTACCCTGTGTCCTGTTCCGTTTTTGTCATACACCACAAAGCTGTCCACCAACACACCAACAGCAGAGTCTTGATTCCCATCCTACAGAAACAAGCACACCGATTGATAAATTATCAATGTAATTCTTAGTTATTACAGATTAAAACTCAAGAAATTTAAGTTCCCTTACCCAGCTGTCTATATCCTGCCCGTGTCCCTGTCCGTCTTTCTCCATTAACTCCCACTCTTCCCAGGTAAACCCATCCGGAAGTTGGAAGTTGCCTGACCCCTGACTCACGGACTGCTGCTGGAAAGAAAGTCGAGTATGAGTATCGATATATACATGCATGCATGTTAGTCATCCTGTCACGTTTTGTAGTAGCTGCAGGTGTGTAGTTCCGGGTCTGAAAAAAATGCGGATGGACGACCTGGGAGCTAGTTTCTGTACGTGTTAAATAGTGGTAATTTACGTAGCACAAAAATTGCGATAGTTTTGAACTGAAAAGCCTTATTTCCACACAAATTTTGTGTGAAAAAATAATAGCATTAAATTCTGCAGGTAATTTACCTAACATTTTCGGAATCAAATATTTATACAGAGTGTGTTCGGAAATTAGACATATCAGCCAAAAAAAAATAGCGCCGTAAATTGCAACTTTTAAATACGTAAATGGAACTGCAGCTCCCCGGTCCCCGAATTGGAGAAAGCCGGAGTACCCGGAGAAAACCAACGTACCCAAAGGGGCGACCACCATGCCCTTTCATATACGAATATATATATGAAAGTGGTGGGGGCGCTAATTGGACACCCTTACATGAATTTTCATGTGTTCCATGATTCCGACAATCTCTATTACTTGTGATACTGAGAGCAAAATCACAGTTAAGGAAATACGAAAGAACTGAAATCAGGATCCTTGTCTCTGTTGTTTATTGTACCAGATTTCAATGGCAGCTAGGACAGGGGAATTTAATTGTACTCTATAGAAAACATCATAGCAACCAGATAGAGAGAGAGAGAGACAGAGAGAAAGCCACCTACCGACCCCGCGTCCTCAATAGTCCTTTTGTCCTCATATTCTCTGATCAAACCCAGCAGTCGGGAAAGGAGCCGGGATTTTTCTGAAATAGTCAATATTTATGTTTTATTTTGAATGTGTGTGTGTATGTAATTATATATATATATATATATATATATATATATATATATATATATATATATATATATATATATATACATACATACATACATACATATATATATATATATATATATATATATATATATATATATATATATATATATATATATATATATATATATACACATATATATATACCTTACTACTTACATGTTTTAAGTTAAGTTCATCTACTTTTGTTTCATTAATATTGATCAGTTGGTATTCATTTTTGTGGATTTGTTTTAAAGAATGTAAATTCGTGACTAATGACCCTTTGAATACAATGTGTTATTAAATAAATAGTGCCTGTTTGGGAGGGTAACAGTTGAAATTGACACCCCGAGGTAACCATTGTCAACCGACGCGAAGAGGCACTATTTATTTTATTAAACTGAATGTCTTAATTTAAGAGAATATTTTTACTGCTTTTATATAGAAATGACGTGAATTCTATGGCGAACCGTACGCGCATAATTTACGCGCATGTAAAAATTCGTTGTGTTACCCGTTGCTAAATGTGTTGCTAACGCTGAGGGTAATAGAACGGATTATCAATTGCGTCTTAACCAATCAGATTTCAGTATTTAATATGAAAGTATAATAATAGATATTGCCTTTCGATGACCATCGACTTTCGTGGATTAAGTCAACAACGATCGAAATCCACGAAAATTAGTATTCAACAAACATTGATAAACCGCAGTAGTTATTATTCAACAACAGATATGTGCCAACGCGTATACAAAGTACTGATTTAATAAAATAATCACTAACTCTTTTTAAAGGGAAAATAGATGCAGATTAAAGATATTCAATAAATGAAAGTTCTTCAGATATTAGAACTTTATAAATGAATTTTTTATAGATGAAAACTATAGATTAGAAAAATACCAAATTCGATACTTAGAAAAACATTTCCAGGTTTTGGGATTTGGGAGCGGTATTTTTTTCAAAATACAAAAAATTCAACTGTTTCAGTAACCTCCGTAAAAGAATTCTATAGTTATTTATTATTAAAATACCTTGCCGTCCAGATTCGTGTGATGAACAGACGCTGAAGAAATCTGATACAAGGCACGAAATACAGAACACGAGCACAGTCTTCATGGTCTCAGGGAAGAATGAAGTCTTGGGAAACTCTCAGTCTGGTTATTACTGGATTTCAGAATAGCCATGAATGAAAACCGGTCTGGATCTTACTCACAACAAAGAGAGGGACACGCCGAGCGTTAACTGTTCTCTTTCTATACCATGTGTCATACTTTTGTGCTGTATTATGCTGTGTTTCAAATGTCCAATCTCTCTCTCTCTCTCTCTCTCTCTCTCTCTCTCTCTCTCTCTCTGATATTTTATTGACTGTCAACGAATTTGAATTTCAAATGAATGTGCTATATCAAGTTGTTCTTTTTACACACCATCCTATGCAAGGCAATAGCGGATCCAGAAATTTTTCCCGGGGATAATTTTATTTGCCTGAGTGGTCCAAGGTCTATTTTCGGTAATTTTGTTGAATTCTTTATAAGTTTGAATTTTCGCGGGGGGGGGGGGGGGGGGGTCCAGATTTGCGCAAGTAAGGGGGGTGATTTCTTAAATATACAAGAACATGTATTTTTCCTTGCTTTTCAAATTACTTAGTTTCCAATACCTTAAAAGATAGAGTACATATAACTGGTCTATTATTTTTTAAAGGAAGAATTAAGGTGGAATAACACATCATCACAAAACGGCTAACCTCTGATCGAAACGACATTTCGTTTAATAAAAGGATTTTATCTATAATAAGATGTCATTTACTCCATAGCGTCGGGCTTGTGATCCATACATCCCGAGTTCGAATTGCGAAGGGGCTTTTTTGTTACTTTCTGAATTGAATTTTTTAGATATTCCTTTTTAATCCCCAAACTGGAAAGTTTTTGCTTTTTTTGACATATGTACAGTTTATTTATGATTAAATCTTTCATAATCAAATAATTTAATGTTAATTTGATTAACTTTTTCCAGGTGTGTTATTCCACCTTTAGAAGACTGCGTTTAACATATTAGGAAAACTACTGTTATAAGGTGCAATTTACTAGATATTAAAAGGATTTCAAATTCCATTTCAAGAGAAGAGACTATAAAGAAATAGGATATGTGTGAATTTGTGATCAACTTAACTACATTACGTTTAGTAGGATATTGTTTTTTGGGTTTTTTTTTTTTTTTTGCTTTCCTTTTCAGTGTGCTAATAACATTAAATTGATTCATAGAGCCAAAAACTGCATACGTACCTCAAGATTAATCTACCTTGAATATTCATTGATCATGACATAGTGTGTTTTCTGGGTAGCTACCTAGATTTTTTCTCTTTGATAAAATTTTTTCTTCAATATAATATACACTGTGTGAGTACTTGAATTATGTAAATTAGTATTTAAAGACAAAACATTTAGAATTGGGCCCCTTGACTTTAATAACAGCCGCCATTTGATTCAAGATGGTTCCTCTGATCCATTGTATGGCATTCATATTCTTTTAAGAAACAAACTAATTTTTTTTTTTTTTAAATGTTGATTAAAACATTTATTATATCTAATCTAAAGCTGTTTTGGCCACATGTCTAGGGCTAGCAATATGGACCAGGAGTCTTTGATTTTCCCAAGAAGAAAAAGTATGCATCAAGAACTGAAGAAAACATTCAATCAGTTAACAACTTTAATAAACCAACAAAATGCAGCCCATTCACTCAAGTATTGTTCCACAACAAACACTGCTGAGCATAGGTGATAGTTACCAAAACAAAATTAATCCTCTTGTACACAACATCTCCCTATAAATGTACGTATATACTGCAGAGAGAAACACAAAAGAATTCATGTACACATATTATGGAGAAATGGGACAGTTTCTGACATTTATATTGAAGAAGGTACAGTATAATTTTATTAAAGATGCCATTAGTTTTCAAATACAATTTAAAGTATTTAACCACTGAATTTGTAGAGAGAAAAATATGTGAAAAAATTAAACTAATATAAAAATAAATAAATTGATTGTCTATTTGTAAGGGAAATTCTTCTTTTTAATAAAATACATAAATTCTACTTTAGACTAGTGTCAAAAATGCAATATAATCTTTCAAAACAATCACATAATGAGTTAACATGGAATAAAAAAGTTTATCTTTATACAACTAATGTATAAATAGTTCAATAATCTCTTATGAGCTTATCACATATGAATACACCAAAACGTCTCAAAGAAGTATTGCACACAAGTATAATAACATATTAATAAACCTGTACATGTAATATATTGAAAACATTTTCCCTACATTTATTGAGTGACAAATTTAACATACAATGTTAGCAATGCATATTATTGATACAGTCATCATTTTGGCACATGATCAAAACATATGTTTAAGTATGGACATGTATTATATTTTCAAAAAATAAAATTATGAATATATAGGGAATGTCAAATGACTAGATGCATACATGTAGAAACTGGCAGACAGCCATGATTCAAATTCTGCACAATGACAAAAAACAAGGTTGTGTGAATTGAATAATGACAAAAACAAAATCTTGAACATTTAACAGAACTAGAAAATTTTGATGTACACATGAATGATAATACATGTAGTTACTGGCACAATATATACACTGTAACTTACCGGTAATTACATGTCAATGACATGTACACTGTAACATATTTAATGACAACTGAAAAGTACTTGTACATTGTGCATTAAATCACTGTCTCTCAAAATAAATATTTACTTTTGAAGTTTTTCAAAAAGTTTTTGGTACCAAATATATCAAGAAAAACACAAGTATTAAAACTATCATTTGCATTGACATGAAAATACATGTACATTTGTTTCTGATATAGTCCAGTATTAAAGCACTGGTACATGTAAATGACTGCATCTCTGACAGAGACACACTAAGCACCATTGTATTAGAATACTATGACGATCTTAATGCCTGCATGTGGTCAAATAAACACATCAAAAATATATAACATTCTCCTGTATATCCCTGTCATATCGTAGTCATACATGTATTAACCCCATGTAAAACCACTAGCTACATCAGGTGAATAGCTTCCCCAATGTGTACTTTGTACAGATCAAGGTAGCAGTAATTTGTTAAGAAAAATGTGTTTTCTGGTAAAGTCTGTGGAAGAAGTATAGCATTCTGACTAAAACCAGTAGTTGACTGGGCCTATAACACTGGTTTGAAATAGAATCAGCAGAATAAATGCTCCCAACACTAAAATGGCTATCAGGTACTGAGGCAGGATGGGAACATGGAACAGCTTGGCCTGAAACATTAAAAATAATCATTAGTTGTGAAACATGAACTGATTGATTTTTTTTTTTAAATCCACCTTTCCATTCTTATTAATCCCTATTTAAATCAAAGTGCACTATCTTTTAATAATAAAAAAAAACATTGTAAGATTTAAATTAGTATGGTAAGTCACAAAACTGACCAAATTAAATTGAGGTACTGTGTTAAAGTCTCTAGGATATTATATACTAGTAATCTTAATTTAACAAGCATTCTGAGAGTATTGCATAAGCAATACACGTCCCCTACCGGTTTGTATTATTCTATGAAAGCTTCCAAGCACACAACTATTTCAGAGCTATTGTAAACGAGATGTCATGCTTTAATCAGAGATAAAAGAACAGAGGGAATTAAAACTATATAGTTGATATAGAAATTAAATAGGAAATAGGTAAAATAATACTCTTTATTTCATCTCCTGTAATTTCGCCAAGTCTATTCTGTATTCGCTGGTAAAAATTTGTGAAAACAATGCACTGTTATGCCCAATATCATTTCTTACCGTCTTTTGTACCCCGAATCAAACCAAACAGTTAAACAGCCCAACCCGACAACGAACCCGATTGTAATAATAATACAAAAAAACCCTGCAGATTAAATTTACAACACAATGCTTGACACTATTTTATAGAATTTATTTGTTCGTTAGAAATGATAAAAGGAATGGTACAGGAAAAGGAATGGTTCAAGTAACGCACGATATTATTACTGACTACATACTGACCTCGTTTATTCAGTTACACACCGAACCGGATAACGAACCCGAACATTAAAACATTGGAATATAAAAAATTAATTTTCTCGAAAATATGTCAATCAGACGCTACAAAAGTGTAAACTTGATCTGTAGTTTGACATTTTGAAGCTGTTCAGCAAGTTTCATATTATTCCTCAAATGCATAAAGAAAAAAAGTGTGGAAAACTGAAGTGGGACAGACGGACGGACTGACGGACGGACGGACAGACGTGCGGACGGACGGACAGATGGACTGACGGACGCAGAGGAAAGCTATAGTCCCCTCCGGTGAAACCGGTAGGGGACTAATAATAAGACAGAAAGATCTTTAATATTCACTGTAATCATGCTTCTAGGATTATATACCTTCATTCTTGCTTGACTTATAAACAAAATGAAGGAGTCTAATTCTAGTTGAGAGGAATTCTTGTAGCCAAACACCCTCATCTCCAAGGCTATCTTCTTCATCCTATTGGACACAGAGTTCACCCGGGCTGCCTGTGCAAAATAAGAAAAACTGTGTTTTAAATAAAGTCACACAAAGAATGACTTCAACAAAATAGGTCTTGCATCAATGTACAGTTGATCTCTAATACCTTGAATACCACGGCCATGTCATATTGAGTTGTAAGTCTCAACCACACTTTTTTATGCATTTAAACCTCTATATTCCAAATCATTGGATATCTCAAAGTTTTTTTCTCTGACAAGTTGAGATAGAGATAACAAAATAAGTACACATGTACCTGATACAGAGGAGCACAGAGAATGAAAAGCCACACCAAAGGGAAGAAACTCCTGTAGATCCAGACTTTTACAGAGTCATTTTTATTCAAAATAAGAATAACAATACCTGAAAAAAAAGTGAAAATTGAAAATCAATTTTCATATAAGAGAAGAGCTACTTTTCCTCAATTTCTTATTCAGGATTATTTTTACATTCAAAATGCTCTGCTCAAAAAAGCAATTCCAAATTTTGTATTTAAAGAAAATGTTTATTTAATATCATTTTTTTTATTTTAAATGTGTTAGTTTCTGAACTCTTACTAGACTTTGTTCTAGTAAGCAAAGTGTCTTTGGAATTTAACTTACCTATAATTGTCAGTTCAGCGAATATAACTGATATAAGAGCAGTCATTCTGGCCACTGGTCCATTGAGTAAGCTCACATTCTGTTTTATGAATAGAATGTCCTGCAGAGAGAACAGAAGACACTGTATTAATTAATAACAAAAGCATGTTAAATCCTTTAAACCAATTATTGATATCACCAGTACTATGGTGATTGGTTTCTAGTTTTTCGAATATCCAAAGTTAAACATGTACATGTATTCTACATGAAAAAGTATAATAAACTCCAATGGGGTTTATGCATGATCATTACCATGTGTTACAATCAATTTCTATAGATCTTTAACCAATAAAACTTAACAACTTTATTCCCCGAACTGCATCCACTGTGCCCCCATTAATGACTGACCTTCATGGCTGCCTTCAGTTCTGTGGATTTCTCCTGCAGTCTCAGAGCCAGCCCTTTAAGGTAGAACAACACCATCTCACAGTGAGTGACATAGTTAGCTATCACAGCAAGGGTCACAGAGTTCAGGACCAGAATTCCCAGCAGTTCTATACTAAACAGCACCCAGTGGACTGTCGTCCTACAAAAAACAGAACAAAATTCAATAAATGTAATTGTAATAATATTTGTTTTATCAGTTTACTAGCTCAAGATATACTGTGGTTTCATTATTTGTGGGTGCCAACTCTTGTAGATTTGCAGTAAAATTCAGTTTCAAAGATACATACATTCATGAAAAATGGTCCTATCAATATAGATGGTTCTAGTCATTTTCTTACTTTAATGAACATTTTATTCCCTGAATTGCTCAACAATGGATACTACAAGAATTGGTGTTGAAAAAATAATGATGGAATCACAGTTACATAAAATACCAAGTTTTTAAATAATACATTTATCTTTATTTCATTCATGCCATCTAGGGGCCTTCTGAAAACAAACTATCATTTCATGTTATACATGTAACCTTACCCAACTTTTCTGAAGAATAGCAGCTGAGGAAAATTAAAGGCATATTCATACAAGCCTTGCATTACTAAAGTAACAGCCACCCAAATAGCCCCAACAGCCATCAGTATTCTGAAAAACAATAGCAACAACTTAACAAGTGAATGGCTTTTCTAGCTTTAATATACTTAAGATAAAATATATCAATATGTTCCCAGTAATAAGTGCAGAATTTTATCAAAAACGTATGACAAAAGTACCTTAGTTTCTTGATCATCTTTTGCTGGGAAGCAGACCGGCTATAGGAAGGTGTAGCTTGCAAAAAAACCTGATCAAAGAAAATTTCAAAATCTGTTTTATAGGTGAGCTTTTACTATAAAGTTAACATAAGAAGTTCCCTCATATTCTTAAACTGTAATTCTTCATTCAAAAAAATAAAAATGATGAACAGAAACTAAAAGATTTCTTTCAAATTTAATACATACTTTTTCCATAATGGCATACAGCTGTTCATTTTCCTGTATCCTGAAGTGAACTATGCCCATGATGTAGGCCAGAAAATGGAGAACATTTGGAATGACATAGGTTGTGATGATATGCTGACAGGCCTCCGGAGGCTCCGAGGGTCCAATCTTACGCATGGTAGTGAGATTCTGTAGTAAGCCATAGGAGGGAGTGACCTGATACTCATCTAAAGACACTCCATCAGTCACGTTGGATTCTGTTGACACTGGAGTGGGGGTTGTTGTCGTAATGACCTAAGTTATAAAATTGTTACTTGCATTCATTCTATAAGCTTTAAGCATGTAAAACATTACAGATATACATTACATTGTATGTACAGTATCATCCTCACAGAAACAACATTTAGTTGAAAGTTAATAAGAATGAATTGTATTATATCATTCCAGGTAATTTTACTGTACACAGGGTTATTTTAGCCCTGTGTAATTTCCTTCTAAACTTGCAGTTTTGCCTCGTCTTGAATTCGCCTGGACACAGTTGTATTTAAAGTGAGATATTATGAAACATTGGCATTCGCCCTGTCATAAATTTGCCCGCTGAGATAGAAGGCGAAAAAAAGGGGGGGGGGGGGGCGAATATTTCCCTGTATATTACAGTAGATGTTTTCAACATATCACAGCTAGCTGCACTATACATCCATTGCTAACTCCACACACAGTATTAATTCCCTTACCTGAGTATCCTTGTGTAGATCCAACTTCCATTGACATGCAACAATTTCATAGATATAGGTATACAGTAGTAAGCACACAATAAACACAGGGTACACAATGTTCAGTATTGTCCATCTCATTCTGCCCGAGTTCACTGACTCTCTTCCGAATCCTCGCCACCCAATCTGTTCAACGGAGAAAAAATCTAGATTATCGTGTCAGGATGAAATAAGGCTTCAAGAGTTAAAAAGTCTTTTTTTGCACAAAAAAATCAGACTGTATAGACTCCATTTTGGCAATGTAAAACAATTTACCGGGTACTAGCAAAAAAATAATGTTCGAATAATTTTTTGTCACTCAGATTTCACTGCATTCTGCCTAGAGCTTATTAACAAGAAACATTTCAAACGGCAAATAATTAAAGCAGCACCCAAAAGTTGGGAGTAAAAAGTCTTCTTAAATAAATTTTAATAAAAAGTTTCTCATCATCATAGATCCAATTTTTTCTGTCTGATACAATGAGAAATTAAGTCACAAGATACTCACAAACATGAGGAGCCTCCAGTAAGGACGGAGCACCTGCTTCTTGCATCGTCTGAGTGTTGTTGTGGTCAGGTTCAAGCTCTCCTCTCCATCTATGTCAGCTATCTGCAACAATAAAAAATTGGAATTAATCAAGCATTATTAGTCATGCAAAGCATGAAAAAACTGTCATCTCTTTCAATTTACCGGTAAATCAAATCTTTGTATGTTTGATTTCATGATTTGATACAACTTAGATTTCAAGACTGATATATATTATACTGGGTATATATACCGAAAGACTTCCACTGCCTTTCATTGATTTTACTAAGGTTTAGATTTATTAGTCACATTAGACAAAGGCAAATCATGATCTTAACTGGTAAGATTTTTTATCAACCATAGGGTTATTTTTTCATAGATTTCCTTCAAGGCCCTTAAGTTGTACTGATAGCCTTGGACATCAAGTGGTACAAACATGTGAGCTGGCTTGGTGTTGACTGTTGACCGTATGGCCAAACAGATCAAGCACTGCATGGACAAACAATGCAAACACATCAACACAAGGTCAACTAGTTAATGGACAGGCCGAGTGTAAAACTTACAAATTATATTATACACAATACTATACATAGCAAAGTCCTCTTTGTGTTATCATATAGCACTTATTGCACATTGGACTGACAATGTTGTTGTTATTGTCAATTTCCTGATGGACACACTTTCAAGTGATAGATATACAGCATGCATGATTTTCAAAAAGAAAATGATAAAATAATCCTAAACTTGTAAATGTAGAATCTGAATCAAAATTTTTCCTACATTACTGAATTCTAGAATCTAACATGTTGCTTTATAATTTGCATTATCGCAAACTACCAAATTGACGTTTTCTACAGATCTCTATCTATGGATGAGGAAAAAGTCAGATTTGAAAAAAGACAGGGTATTTGATAGATAAATAAATGCATGTAAAACTCAACACAAATTGAATAAGCTTAACAGTCTGACACAAAAAAAAATTCCTTAGGTAAAAACTACAAAGTAGGAATGTATCATAGCATAAAATTTGAAAAGATATTCAATATTTTAGAAAATAAAACAGAGTACCTGTATATGTTACAAGACTTCATAGCAACATATTTGACAAGAGATTCACTATTTAAGAAAATCAAACAGAGTACCCATTATGAGACTTTTTCCCTGCACTTTTCCCATTGGTAGAGGATGTGCATGGTCACTTACATCCACTCTGATTGGGCTGCTGTTGTTGGAGTCCCCCGACATGTCACTTGCATGTTGAAGCTCGTTATCCCGCTGGACTAGGGAGTTGTCACTCATCACGATGTACGAGTTGGGTGGCTTGTCCCCCCGGGGTTTACGGAGGTCATCCTCTTCTATCAGTTCTTCCTGCAATTGCATAGAGGCAAAGTCAGTTATTCACTTCCAAACACTAGAATGAAATGCTTCATAGTTTAGTACAAATATTCACTGACCATAAAAGAAACTAAAGTATATACATGTATACGCAATTGCGATATAAAATGTCAACACTACAAACAGTGACACTGCAGGGATCAACACGTCAGAAGTAGGGTCAATGACTGCTTTGTGATTGAACTTACTGACTCATTGAGAACTCTATAATGAAAACATTTATGATAACTTTCATTGTGCACTGCATCACATTTTATCTTAAGTTGTACAAAACACTTGAATTTTCCAAAAATTGATTTTTCAGTTGATTTTTCCAAAATCCAAACACCAATAGTTTATAGAGTGGGGTGTCTAGAGGGGGAGGTTAAGGTGGTTGCATCCCCTGTCTTTAAATCTTTAAATGGAGAGAAAGAGAGAGAGAGAGAGAGAGAGAGAGAGAAAGGTTATACATATAGGTTATTCAGGTTTTTCAATAGATTTTGTACATATGAGCAAACTGATTTGAAATGCCAAATGCATGCTTCCTTTAGATATATTTTGCAAGAATTGTAAATGGTTTTAAAGAATATACAGGCATCTTTGCAACTTCAATGTTTATGAGAGAACACCATATTTCTATTGTTTAAAGTATTATTATAATTGTGCAATTATTGAATACATGTATTTTTAACATAATGAAACAATAGTGTAACATTCTTTGAGAAGCACATCACTAATATTTCCGCTACATTCAGTGTTTCATAGTTTACTCTTTAAAACCTCAAAAAAAGAGCTTCTGAAGGCTTCCCCTTGACATCCATAAACATACGTATGGTCTCTTAGTGGTCCCTAATTCCCCCTAGGCAGCTGCCTCAGTACTTCATACTTTCAAATTTCTCCTGGAGGGGGGGGGGTGTTGTTTTTTTGCAAAGTTTGACCTAACCATTAGGCAGATAGCATCATAGAGGGTTCAGCCCCACCCCCCCCCCCCCCCCCACCCCCCTTTTCTCGCAGCAAACATATTTGTTCCTAAATTTATCTTGAAAAGATTGAAATATTGAGTTGTTGGAGTCATAGGTATACTAGCCCCGTTTAGGATTTTCATGATTTCGGGAATAAGGTTTTTTTTGTTTTTTGCTTGTCAAGATTTCTGAGGATTAGTCTCCCCCCTCCCCCCTTTCAATTTTATTCCGATGCCACTGCTATAGACTATAAGTATATCAAACTTGCTACATCCAGATTGCTCCAATCTGAATTTGAACAATTTCAAATTTCAATCATTCATGAAATTATAATATATCATAAAATTACACTTAAAAATTGTAACTATCAACATAATACATGTACATGTATTGAGACACATTTTTAAGCATTTCATTTTTCATTTTTTTCCCCTGATATTTTCAATCACTAGACAATAAAACAGTGTACAAATGCTTTAAAGTTTAACTTAATTAGGTAATTAGTTAGTAAGACTGCTTCATTATCCAGGAGCCCCAGGTCTTGATAGATGAAACAGCATTCTATTCAAGTTCAAGTATCTACCCCTACTTCTGCTTACTTATTAGTCAAAGATAAAACTTAATTAAAGAGAAATCTATCATTTCAGTGATATGCATTTACTCGACAATTAAAATCCCAACTTTGTTGGTCTTATTGATTAATTAAAGTATATTGCAACTATTTCATCCACTGATAAAGTACTGTCCATTAAAGAAGACAAATAATATTGAATTTATAAAATTCATAAAAATAGTGTGATTTTTATTTGTACCCAACTTATGATCACTCACCTGCAAGTTAGCATATCCCATCGGTTTCATCATCCAATTTAAACAACTTTTCAGATTTTTAACGACCGCTAGACAACTCTGAAAATCATTGTATCACTGCAATTCCGGTGAGAAATTTCAAAGAAAATATTGCAGAGGCAGCACAAATTCTATGGTGCTAGCAGGCACAAATTCTATTATTGCTAGCACTGTGAATTACTTCTCTGGATTGCACACAAAATCACAATTATGCTTAACCTGTTTTAACAGCTTATGCAAGTGTGAACTTAAAAAGACAAAGATCAAACTAATTTGGGGTGCACGGTACCCGTTTATGATAGCCGAGTGTGACATTAACCAGGGGTTTAGTACAACCAAGGTCATTCATCTTTTATCTCTTTGGAAACTTGCTTCGTTAAGTTAAATGTTACATCAATCCCCCAGTACCCAGTTATAAATGTAAACACCAAGAATATTTTTGAAGAAAAATGTTTATGATAATAAAAAGAGCACTAAAATTTATGAAAATGTTATAATCACTTTAGATGAATGAGCAATAGCACGATTATTAAAGGTGTCATGCCAGGTTAAAATAATAAGATAAGTTAAATAAACTTGTTTATCACACCAGACAAGAGATAAAGATAGAAATTTGATACTATATTATATCTTTATCTGGGTTGTACATTAACCTTCACTAAGCACACATCCTAGACGTAAAGCTCCTAATAAGGCCATGCACATGTGCAAGATTTGCAGATGGGCGACATCAATTGGTACTTATTTATGAAAAAAATTTTTATAGAGAGATTTATAAAGGGAAAATTGATATCTTTTATCCATTTGGAAGTTCTAAAAACATTTCACACACACAATTTTCGGATCCAACCTTATTACCCCTTACCCTTACTTAGCAGAAAGGGATAAAAACTTCAAACTGAGAAAGACTATAGTAAATCTAATACTATAACAAAACTCATTATTTTATTTTGTTGCAATTATAAATTAAGAACAAGAGATATGTTTAAGAAACACTTGCCCCCCTCCCTTGATACATCTGCAAAGAAAATGAATGGAAACTAAAAAATTGAGATTTCTTTAAGTCCATGACAAAACTGTCAAAAATTACTCAATCATATCCAAAATTGAAATTAACCTGTATATAAGTATGATAAACCTCACCTGTATACTAAATTCCATATCATTAGGTGCAACCTCTGCGAATTAAGAAAATGAACAGAAACTGCAAATAATTGGTATTTTTCTACATCCAAGGGACATAACTCTGACGAAAATTGTTCCATTATTACCAAAATCAAAGTTGACCTAGATATTATTATGATTTTTATCAGTGTACAAATTTCATTTTAATATGTGCATCCTCTGTGAAGAAAATGAATAGAAACTGCAAATACATGTAATTGGAATTTTTCTACATCAGAGGGGCATAACTCTGACAAAAAATTGCTCAATTGTACCCAAAATCAAACTTAACTTAGATATTATTATGATAAACATGTATACAAAATTTCATTTCAGTATGTGCATCCTCTGCAAAAAGAATGAATAGAAACTGCAAATAGTTGGAATTTTTCTACGTCAAAGGGGCATAACTCTGTTGAAATTTGCTCAATCATACCCAAAATCAAACTTATCCTGGATATTATTATGATAAATCTGCAACACAAATTTCATTTCAAAATGTGCATCCTCTTTGAAAAATGAATGGAAACTGCAAATAATTGGAATTCTTCTACTTCCAACGGGCATAACTCTGATGAAAATTGCTCGATCGTACCCAAAATCAATCTTGATTTAGATATTATAATGATAAAGCTGTAGACCAAATTTCATATCCAAATGTGCATCCTTTGCTTAGAAAATGAATGGAAACTGTGAGTGGAATAACCAACAGATTGAATGACAGACGGACAGCAGCAAAGCAATATGCTCTCCCTTCTTCGAAGTGGGGCATAACAAATGTAACATATTACAGCTTAATTAGTGGACTTTGAGTGTATTGTACCAGTAAACAGGGCATCAAATTGATGCTAGACTCATGTGAAAAAGCACTGATTGCTATATATGCACTTACTGTAACAGTTTTTCGTAATTTTCTGGGTATCTTCACTAGCCAAGCATTTTCGGTCCACTCCTATTGGGAGCGGAGTGGTCTCCCAACATCAAGAACAGTCAAGGGGAGGAACTGGAGATGGATAAGTCATGTTTTTTGAAGGGACAACAGTTCGAACATCAGAACTATGCTGACCTGGGCTTAGGCACACAGTGGAGAAACAGAGAGAAGAACTGGAGTGGCAAACAGTTGGAGAGAGGTGCAGGTTGTTGCCAGTGACCATAGTAGGAGGTGTCTTTTGTTGCACTACCTCATGAGTCCTACCGGGCACGGAGCCTCCGAGGGGATAATTAAGAGTCTATTATATGCACAGGAATGAGGATAGATTTGAATGTTTAATGCCAACAAGTGACTTCTAACAGCAAATAAGTACAAGAGGTCAACAGCAACAGAAATATATTTAGCTGCAGTTTATAACACAAATTACCACAAAATTAAGGATTTTTTAAGAACACACCAGACAATAAGATTTATGCCCCCCCCCCCCCATTTAAAAAAAACCAAAATGGTCAACATGAATGAGTGTACATACCCAGGCTATTTTGGAGTTAAATTGTTTTCAATTTTTCTTATTACAAAATAAAAATTGTAATTGGTTGCTAATAGACAAATTCATTGATAATATTCCCAGTTGCATTTTTTTTTGGGGGGGGGGGGGGTACATATGTATATTGTGATGTTGCTTTTATTTTTTTTAATAAAATTTAAATCGTATATGGCAATTCATTAAGTTTTTTGCTCATAATAGAATATATTTATTCTATTCATAAAATATAAATACAGTGAGCCATCTGAGTTTGGTGTCAACAAAACCGTCTGCTTTTCATTATGTTCATTCCGAATCACACCTGTTTTGTTGTGGTTTTTTGTTTTCATTTTTAATTACCTGCATCAATATCTATCAATATTTTTTACCGAAGTAGCATTAGCGTATTCAGTTTTTACTTTGCACAATTTTGTTCTTCGAAAATAAACCATGCAACTCACCAATTTCTCATAGTCCATTTCCCGCAAAATAAATTAGAGTGTCTTCCCTTGATTGACTGTCAACGTAAACGCTCGCTAGGTGTCTAAAGCGAGTTGATTGGTTGAAATAAACGCAATCCACCAATCGCTGACCGTCTTTATTGTACAAAATTTAAAAACAACTTCGTGGTCACGCTGATAGTGTTGTTTATATTCTGAGAATGAGAATTGGCGTCTAAACAAAATTGACCACGAATAAAACCGCGTGGTTGCTGCTTGGTTATACATCGCAATCCAAGTTCTCCGGTATCTGGTTTTGTGTCGCAGAGGAGAAAAACAACAAAATGAACTCTAAAAAATCAAAAGGGACCTCGTTGTTGGACGTAAGGAAATCTAAATCAGGAACAAGCTCATTAGGACAAGTAAGCATCTTAATTTTAGAATACTCTTTATTTATTATGTTTATTGGTGATGTATTGGGGGAAAACCATGTAAATTGTGTCAGATTTAAATTAAGGTGATTATTTTTCCTGAGACGTTTTTGCTATATTGTATTTGTTTTTCAACATGTAGGGAGAGGGCGAATTAAGTTTGTATTACTTGTGCGCAATCCCATTGTAATATGTAATGCAATAAAATATGTTCAAATCAAATCTAGGGTGATTATTACTCTGAGGTACCCATTTTAACAATTTTTATTCTGCACACTATGCTCAGATTGAGTCCAAGCAATGTTACAGCAGAATTTAAATAAATGAAGATTCACTTATCATTAATTAATGCTGGACCAATCTGTACGCTTGAGTTAGAAAAACCAGAAACATGTATTTATCCAATGAAGTAATGGTAAATTTGCGTTGAATTTAGATTCACCAGGATCCAAAGAAACCTGTCCTAAATGTCCTGAGTAATTTGAATGGAATCAAACGCCAAGGAGATAGCATGATGGACCAGAAACAGAAGAGAAGAGCTGCATTTGGTGACATCACAAATGTATGAAAATCATTAATTATCGTTTAAAGATCTTTGATTATCTTTTTTTTATGAATATGTATCCCCTTAATAGATAGATTCCTAGTTTTTATGACAAATTAGTTCTTAATTTAAGCTGGAATAATCCCCTATTTTCTGGATGAATTGTAATGGTTTTACTTTTAACTTTATGTATCATAAAGGATTTAGGCTAGTAACATTAAGAAATATTAAAAAAGCACACTCAACATTTTTGTAGCTAAATGAAATTTTGAAAATGCTATTTATATAGCTTCAACAGTTTTATTAACATATTGGTGTACTTAACATACAGGCTATCAATGAAAATAACACGCTAAAGAAAGATGCACAGAAAAAAGCCAAGCCACCTGTAGGACTTAATATTAAAGTGACCAAAAAGAAGTCAGAAAAGAAAAAGACAGTCAAAACGGAGAACGCTGACCCGGCTTTAGATGACATCATTCAGCTATCCCAGGAATCCCTAGTATCAAGTTCTCAGGACAGGTAAAATTCATTTAATCATCTGAAACAATCTTTGCAGGGTCTTTATTGTGGCCCTGTAAGTCTAGAATTCATTTTTCCTTCCATTTTGTTGTTTGAAAAAAAAGTTTTGCAATAAGCCATATACAGAGAAAGCTCACAACATTTTTATATCTTTTTATGTGTTAAGTAATTATTTTCTCATATTATATTGAAAAAAAAAATAATATTCATTCTTGTTGTTAGGTCAACAAAATTAAAATCTACATTTCATGATTTTTGTTTGTAATGAGCTAACTCTAAAAAAAAAAAGTTAAATAACATCTTAATACTTTTTTTTCCCAGTAACAGTTCATGCAAAAGCAGTTTAACAGATTTAAGTCAAATTAGCACTGTGTCAGAAGATGAAAAAGAAACAGTCCCAGCAGTAAGAAATTGTTTTGACTGACTACAATGTAATATGGAACGATTCAACCAATGAAACAATTATGTTAATGAAATATATTTTGCTTTGCAATTGCTGCCATATGAAATTGTTATGAATTCCTGTTTCTCTACCCTGAGAAAAAGCAATAATTGTTGTATCATAATCACTTGACTAATTCATTATGACATATTGCATAACCGTCACTTCGAAAAGTTGGTGTATAAATTTACAAGAGTTAAATAGTTCAGTGTTTACTTATGTATTATTTCAGACAGTAGATGATGTGGACACAGAAAATCTACAAGACACTGCCCAATGTGCACTCTACGCACCATTCATCTTCAGATACTACAAAGAAAGAGAGGTAAAATACTGTGTGCTAACATATGTCTGTCAAAAGAACATACATTTAAATATGATGCTTTTATACACATGGCATACTTTTTAGTGTTGTATGTTTTTAGAGTTGTTTAGAATTTTTACTCTGTTGATGACGATATTTGATTTTTAAATTTTATACAAGAATATAGAGATATTAAGGAAGCATGTATTTTTTTTTTAAATTTCACCCCTTTAATGTAAAGGATTTTCCCCTGTTTATAATTTACCAAACAAAGAGAGAGATAACATATTTTGGAATTAAGCCTCATATTTAACTTGCTCAGTAAAAGGGAAAAATATCAAATGAAGCAAAAGAATTCCCTGGAAATAGTGAGGAAGCAAATTACAACTGTTGGTTATTGTGTATGCAATCAATGAATGTAACATTTTCCTATTATAATGCATTCATATTGGCAAAAATGGTCAAAATAAAAGTTTTCTACATTGCCCAATCCATCATTACAGCTGCTGTTTATGGTTCCCATGTACATGGACACTCAGACCACGTTGACCACAAACATGCGTGCCATTTTGGTGGACTGGCTGGTGGAGGTGCAGGAGAACTTTGAGTTGAACCACGAGACCCTGTACCTAGCTGTCAAACTAGTCGACACCTACCTCTCAATCCGACAGGTGCCCAAGGAAAACCTCCAGCTTGTGGGCGCCGCCTCCTTGTTTGTTGCTTGCAAGTTCGATGTAAGTTTTTGTCACTTGTCGTCGTACATGTAGATCAGAGGAAAATCACCTTTTACTTATATACCTGATTAATACTTTGATTTCGAATGAAAATTACATATGCATGGATCCTTGATTGTTATTATTGATTTAAAGAGGGAATTTAATAGGGTTTATATGGTGTATCCATTATGGTATTAAATAAGTTACATATATGGACATGTATATAATAAATGTCAAAAATTTGATGTTGGCAGGAGAGATGTCCTCCTCTAATTGAGGATTTCCTGTACATTTGTGACGACGCCTACAGGCGGACGGAGTTCCTGGAGATGGAAAGGACGCTCCTCAAGACGATAGGATTTGACATTGGGATGCCCTTGTCCTATCGCTTCCTCAGAAGATACGCCAAGGTACTTGATATTCTGTAAAATTTGAAACTTTTCCATACATGCAAGTTGATTATTCTTTACTTTATTATTTTGTACGTGAGTCAAAAAAAGTAAATTGAAGTTTCTGTAACACTCTCTTAAATCGTTTCTTTTAGTTAATCAATCTAAAAATGTATTAACTGTTGTCTTTTAAATTCTATGTGTAAAATGATATATAAAATGTTTGATTTTTGAATGACAATTTAAAAACTGTTTTTTGGCAGTGTGCTAGAGCATCCATGGAGACACTAACGATGGCCAGGTATATCCTAGAGATGTCCTTGATGGAGTATGAGTTTATCAAATACAGGGAATCAAAAATGGCTTCCGCATGTCTTCTGCTGGCAATGAAAATGAAAAACGCAGGAGAATGGGTGAGTTGCTGTGTATTACTGCTGTGTCAGAAAAAAAAACTTGGAGCTCTGTCTCTCTTTCTAGCATTATGAGAATTTCTGTTATTTCAAGTCGGCATGTATGAATATGCATGATTTTAAAAATTTGATTAAAATTCTGTGTAGTTTTGCTTATTGGTAGAATTAAACTGTCTCCTTTTTTCACAGTCAGGATTATTTATTATTCAACGTTAAAGGTGAAAGATAAAGCATTATTATTGATAGGATGGAGCTGTCTCACTTTTTTCACAGTCATGACTATTTAACTTTCAGAGTTCCACCCTGGAGTACTACACTGGTTACACAGACAAAGACATCAGTGGTCTTGTCCGGGAACTGAATGCAATGATTGCCTCCCCACCCAAACAGCTAACCACCATCAGATCCAAGTATTCACACAGGTGCGTGCTCCACTGTAGGACTATTGCAGTTGCAAAGGAGTTCGATAGTGTTTTATATTATATGTTACAAACATTTTATCCTTTAAATTCTGTGTACTGGTTAAAACTGGATTTTAACTCTCTAAAGCTACAATGTACTGAAACTCAATTCACAAGTTAATGTAGAGGATGTTAATCCTTTTGCACATATTGTATTAATAACTATAATGATTTATTTTGTTTTCATTGAAGTTGACAATTATTCTTGTGTCCGTGAAAACCAATTTTTGCATATATACATTGTACATGTAGCATTTAGTTAAAGTGAAATCATTCGTGGTTATGGGATCTACAGGCTTTCTGAACTCAGAAGTTAAATTCTTTTGTTTGCCTTATATTTTCAGTGTGTTCTATGAAGTAGCCAAGGTACCAGCTTTATCAGAGGAGGCCCTGACATCTTGAAGCCATGTTCTCATTACACTTTGAAGGATAGAGACAAGTCCTCCTGAATACCTGCAGAGCTTGATCTGTGATATTCATGAAAAGCCCAGCATTCTCTTAACCGGTTGTGTGTTGTGTTTTAAACCTCAGAAGATCTACAAAGCTCCCCTAAAATTGAGGATATTGTTTCATGATAAATACAGTGAACTTTGTAATGCAGGTTTTTAATTGACAGGGAATGTTTGTACTAATAACACACGTAGATAGGTGTTTCCCTTCTTACTATCCCACTTTATCTGTTGTACATAGAATTATCTGTTTTTATGTAGTCATTTTTAAAACATTATTTATTCAACAAATTATTATTACCAGTACATCATATTTTTTTTTAAATTCTTAATGGCAAAAAATTGGCTAAATTTAAATTTTTATTTACAAGTATCAACATTAAATAAGTTATCTAGCCTCTTTATAGATGAAATGGGTAAATATGAATCATGTTAAATGTGTTTAGTCAGTAGTTGAATCATGAATATGATTTGAGCATGGAGGTGTCGTTTTTACCACAGAATTAGTCGGTTTACTTGAATGCGATATGGCAGACTTCTGGTAACCATCATTATTTGTTAACATCTAAAAAAAGGAAGTCAGAATTTATAGTCGTATTATGATCATGTTCCAACAAATATAAAAAATATAATAAATGCAATAATTTGTTTTTAAGTAGTCACTTTATGGTTTACATTTCCCTTTTTTTATGTACATGTAGATGTTTTCGGATTATTTTATAATAACTTTTTATTTAGTTCATATTTTTACACAATACATGTACTAAATTTTGCTACCATCATTCAGTGTTTTAAGATATACACCAATTGTTTCAATAAAGATGTTTCAAACAATGCCTTTGTTTTGGAATTGCATATATTGTATATCTGTTTTAAGATATATGCCTGGTTTCTTCTTCTAAGCATTTGTCTAACAATATAGAGCAAATGGCTATGCCACTAATGTCTGGTTTTCATTTAGCACCCAGTAAAATTTCATGAAGCTTTGTAGTTAATTATGAATATTATCAATCTGTGTATTTGATGCATACCCGTACTTTACCTTTCATGTGATCAAATCCTGTGAAGCCCAAAGGGCTTCTCGGTAGATTTGATCACGTACAAACCAACTTCATATCCTGATGAACTTTTTAACATTGCTGTTTATTACTCATATTTACATTTGAAAAAGACAAATCGTCCAGATTTGTTAAAATTACGAAGAATTTTAGAGGCTGTCAGTAACCATTTAGAATTATCTTTTAAAATGTGGAAAGTGCAAAAATCACGAATTAGAACGAAACTTTCACACTTTTGTGTACAGTGATAATAAATTATAAAAATGTGAAAATTTACAAAAAGTGTGCATATGTTTCTATGGCAACACACTTAAAAGTTTACAATAATCCAAGCGATAAGCGCGTGCTATGATCGTTGTGACGTCATGAAAAAGTTCATACAGAATTGAACATTTTCGCTGTTCTATGGGTTCATATAAGGAAACATATTTGCGAATGTAAATATTGTTTATAGCATTGTCATGTAGAGGTGTAGGGTACCTAAGCTTGCTAATTACTTCAAAATTCATTACAATTTTCAATGGAATGTTGTGATAATGACGGTGAGATTCACCTCTGAGCCACCACCATTCTGCATTTTTTGTCAAAGACAACAACAAACAAATACCACAACTGTTGTACAGGGGTGTGGGTGATTATCTAAAATATCTTTGACCTGGTAATGACACCAAGGCATAAAGACTTCTGATAAAAATACAATCTAGTGGATTGGAATAGACACATTTTGTTTTTGTATGAGAGCCAAATGACTAATTAGGGCCCAACTCTGTGACCTCATAGTGATCAGTCAGTCCAAAATCACTTATCCGGAGCATATTTTTTCTTCCCAAATTTCTAGGTTAAAGGTTGAAGTCATAGAGATGTGAAAAAATACTTGTCTGGATCATTTATTCTCTCCCCTTGGTCCAATCTGGCTCATATTCTATTCGCAGAGTGCCTTTAATTAAAGGATGTGTAGAGTTTCACTGTTAGGGTAAACATTATAAAAGACCTCCTTTTAAAAATCTTGTCCATTCCATACATATATCTTCTTTCCCCTTTGGTCTATCTGGCTCCTCCTCACACAGAACTTTATGGTAAAAGGTGTGCAGTGACCTTAATCCATTTTTCTTAGAAAATTGTGAAGTTCAAAGCAGATCTCTTTAAAAATCAAGTTTTGGCCACCAAATTCTCTCCCATTGGTACTTTATTTATTAGATTAAACCAAGAGAGCCTTTGCGGTGACCTTAAATTAAAGTCTAACGTCAAATGGAAAATTTCTATAACACAGGTTCAGGTTAAAGAAAAGTCCTCTGAATGCATTCATAGTATCCTAATGTCCTAGGCTCCTTTAAATGGTCACAATCTCAATGACGTCTAGTTATAATTGAGGTCTGTCAGCTACCCAACCTTCTTACAACTTCATGTTTGATGACGAAGAAGAAAAATCAAAGCAGTTTTCAAATAATTCTAATAAAAACTTTATGAGAGAATAACAAAAGATTGCACATTGATATTAATGTATTTACTTTCAGCAAAAGAAGACATTTTTGACAACAAGGTATGTGTCCATTTACTTATTTGTGGCATTCACTCACTCCCATACATTCTTTAACACATGAACACAAATTAATAACAGTAAAATTTATTTCATACATTAAATTATCAGTAAATAAAAAGAAACCTAGCACTTGGATTGCATCAATAAACAAATGACATGAGTAAATAGCGCGCTCAACAGTTGACATAATGCTGACAGAAACTGTATAATCGTTAGCAGTTGACTCAATGTGTTTTAATATTTAGCAGCTGAATCAACGAGTGTCAACACAGAAGGATTGAAGCTGAAAACTTGGCACTGAATAACGGATGATCAGCTATTCTTTGTAGAAGACCAATCAATGGAGTCCTATCGTGACGCAATGGAAGAATGTCCGGAATCCACCCTTTCCAATTTCTCAAAATGTTTTCTGGCGTTCTTGATATTGATCAGAGTTGCTGCTGAGGCTAAAAAAATAAATAAAATGTTGGTTTTTTTGACAAAAATGTACCAAAAATCAAAAGCTGATGCTTCATATAATATACAACTATTGACTGAAGTTTAGGGCATTTTTGATTATAATAGCACATGGTGGACGAAATATTGATTGACATGAAGTGGAGAGCAATATATTCATCCCAAAGTGCTAATACTGGTTCATGTATAATCAAGTTTGCCCCAAAACACAGTAAATATTTGTTCAATTATTTCAAAAAACAATCAAACCAAATTTCAAGAAAGGTTTTACAAACAAATTGCTGTAATTTTCTTAGCTGAACATAGAAATCACAAGCTCAAGTTTGCGCAAAGTTCATTTCCTAAATATCCTCGGCATTAAACTGTCCCTGTTAATATTTCGCAGTCCATAGGAATTATGCTACAGATATTCTACCGGATTTTACTCCTCAATAATTTGAAAACCCTTGTATCTGTTATGCTATTAAACCACCACATTGTGTTGTTTACTTGCTTTGACTGAATGCCTATTACGACATCACCTTCTTTTAATAGGAGTCGCAAAGGTTTATTTAAGTCAACATCAACAAGTCGACAACTCAAAAGCGATTAAACACATCAGAAGGGATTTATTAAATTGGTGGTAATATTCTCTTGATATTATTCAGTCAGCAATTTTCAGACAACCTTTTCTTTAGTTATTGACTATATGTCTATATACAGTTATATATATAGTGATAATATACATGTACTACTAAAATATAATATTTAAAATATTTATTTAATGACAAACAGATTATATCTTTTTGTTACTAAATTATGAATTGAAACAAGTTTTATTTTATTCTATACCAAAATTAAAGAGCACAAAAATGCTAAATTGGTTAATATGATAATCGGTTAATCTGATAATTTTTCACTGGCAAATTGACTATCAGATTAAGCAGAACCCTCTGTACTACTAATTATAATGTTAAAAATATTTATTTAATACAATGAAAATGGATTCAATTCCTCTTTAATTTTTTCCTTCAGTAAAGCAAGATTTGCATTAACTAAATAAAGGAGATCCTCGGAATAAGAGAATGTCAAATTTTCAAGTACATGTATTTATGAACTTTTAGTAATAAGCCATGCTGAATTTCAGACAATGTTCTGGATTTTGTTTTTTTATGCTTTGCAGGTTTGGATCCAAGAAAACCATTGGTGAAAAATATTTTGGAATGCAAACACATGATGGGATGAGATCATATTTTAATATTATTAGGTATGTTTATTAATACATGTAAAATGCAATTTGCAATATGAGCAATGAAATACCTGACACAAGGTGTGTCTTGTGAAGTTTGGTCTTGGCATGCAATCAATTTTGAAAATTTTTATACCCATAGTATAAAACCCCCTGATCAACCAGACAGAGAAAAACTTCCAAAGATTTTCAAGGATTTAAGATACAAAGATTAAAATACACATAGACACATCAATTGGGGCTTCCAACTCAGTTCCACTTTTCCATAGCTATCAGTATTAAACAAATCAATGTTTGAGATAAGTTTACCTATACATGCTGGTACCCCACCCCCTCTCAAATAAGCTACCCACTCGGCCATTCATAATACTAATGTAATAAAAAAACAATAATGAATTCTTCATGTACAATTAAAGATAAGTTACTAATTTTTCATATCAATATTAATAAAAAGCAATAAGGTATTCCAGACAAGATTACAGTACTTACGTATTGTGGGATCAGACATGACGACCATTACGTAAGTGTTGGATGTGAAGACGTCAATAAATGCGGAGAAGTTCTTGTTGCTGACTTCCATTCCTTGAAAAGTGGCTGCTAACTTACTACAGCTCAGTTTAAACTGTTTAATGATGTTACTGATCTTCTCGAATCTGTGGATGTCTGGGTGGTGTTTCCTTTCACAGTGGGAAATTACCTGCAAGAAACATGTACATTTGTACCATATACCAGTAATGTTCACCAAAAAGAACAGTTTACAGAGTAAGCATATGACTACCTGTACTCATTTAACTTCTCAATGGGGGATGGGGTTAGGTAAGACCTTATAGGGAGATCTTCAAAGCCAGCCAGACGTTGGTAAGTACTTTCTAGAATCAATATACTGGGTTTAATGCCTATAAATTTAATAAAACAAGCATGTGTGTTGTCAAAGTACTTACTAAAAAAGTTGCCCTTTCAAACAGTAGAACTTCATCTGCTTCAATAATGTTTGCGAAATTGGTTAAATTTGCCTCTAACTGCTGAACATTAGGGATTAGCTGATACACAATGCTAGACCAAGCCTGAAAACACAGTAAAAATGTCCTTGATAATTGAAATAATGTATCTACCAGTATATACCTAAGAATTCTTACAACATACATTTGTATCTAACCAGAAAACCAATTAAAAGTATCTGAAATGTATAATGTTACGAGTGAATTTTAAAATACAGCACCTTATATAGGGTCTCATCCCAGATAGAGGTAGCAAAACATGTACAGTCCAAGGGCTTAGATAATCTCTTCAAGTCCTCCTCTCTTTCTCTGAATATCTGACAGTTTAGAAACAAGAGTTTGAACAAAATTGCAACATATAAAAGTAAAGTATGAGGGTTTGCTTTTATAAAAAAAATTAAAGCTTGACTTAATTGAATAGAAATGATGTTCAATTTGACCTTGAATTTGACTAAATTTTTACTGGCCTGTCTTTTAAGTTAATGTCACAAAGTACATGTACTTAAAACAAGAAGGTCGCTTTCAGTGGTAAAAGACTTAATTTTTCCATTCAGTTCAGTCTTATTGTTTCCCTTATTTTGCAAAGTGCTTTGAATTTTTTTAAACTCGTAGGCCAAAGCAAATTTATGTTTTGTTTCTCAGGCACTCCACATCAAGTCAAATGCTGCAGCATTGATGTATTTTAATGCAACATTGAAAAGGGAAATAACTCAATTTTTTAAATTCTAGTTCAAATTTGTAAATTTATTCCCCATTGCAAATCTCACAATAAAATAAAAACTAAAAACATGTCTGCAGCATCATATTTTGAATACTTTTAGCTTGAGAAATTTGAGAGGTTTTATTCTTTACCATACCATATCTCTTTGGTCATCTTGTACAAGGTCCATTTTGTGGACCAGACAGAAGACTTTGGCGTCGGGTGAGTTCTGTAGAATGGCCTCCAGACAAGACTGATAGTAATGCATGTCCTTCTCCAGTTCACGACTCTCTACATCAAACACGTAAATCAGGACCTCAACATTCCGAAAAATGTTGTCTCTTTGACTGGCAAAGTAATTCTCCATGAAAGCCTCTTGTCTGAAATGAATTGAAATTGTGAGGTAAATTTTGACATATAAACTAATCATTATTATCAAGAAAAAAGATTTATTGAGCATTTATATAAATTTGTCTTTTTTTTTTTATCATGATTGTTGATCATACTAGTCATAGAATAGCAAAGAATACTGAAGTGTGACAAAACGCTTAACTCTATAAAATGAAATTCTATGTGTGGATTTAAACTTGCTTATAAATTAATGAACTCTGAATCTATGAGAAATAAATGAGGAAATATGAAATACTTATTACCCTCCACAGTCCCATAGATTTAACACAAGATTCCCAAGAAAGCGCACATGTGAATGTTCCACATCAACTGTAAAACAAAGAGTCATTATTATGACTGAATGGAATGATTTCATAACATCATTAAAACTGAGTTTAAGAAACATGTACATGTACTATAAAATTAAGAAGAACATGAAATATACCTTGCATCTGGCTTCTTTTAGTATTCAATTAAGTTTAAAGATTTTATATTATGGTCAATAAAGAATTCTTTTACATGGTGGTACGTACTTGTTGCTCCAAGTCTTCTTGTATCCCTAGCAATATAATTTGCAAAAATGATTGACCTCATACTGGTTTTTCCAGATCCACTTTTGCCCATTAACAGCACCTAAGATAAAGCACAAACATCTTTCAGTCATATTTCATAAACACTTTATCTTTCTTTCTTAAATAATTTTTAGACATCCATCATATTACTGGGAAAAAATTTGATAGTGTCACAGATGTATTCACTATAACAGGGTATGCAACTGTAACTCCTGTATGGGGAAATAGCCTGGGATGGGTTTTTTCTGAGGAGGGGGGGGGGGGGGGGCAAGTGATTGTGACAGTTAGACAGGTTTAAATATCAGCACTATATAGCTCAGTGGTAGAGCACCTGACTAGAGATTCAGAAGGACCAGGTTTGAATACCAGTCTGGTGTACATCTCTATTTCTCTTATCCATTGATTTTCTTACACAACTATAGCAAAAGGACAAGCCTTGTGAAATCTCACAGTACAGGGTATTGTAGATGATTTTTAATATTTCCAGTATCTTTTATTGAACCATAGATACAGGGGTATTCATTTTAAAGCCAATAAAATTTGACAGAAAAAAGTAGAGCTCGTGATAAATTATAACACACAATAGTCAAAAATCTCTCCCTAAGATCGGCCGATATGCCCTAATAGTCATCCAACAAGCCAAGGGCAGTAGCCCAGAGTCACAAACTTTGGCCAGTACACATTTTTACGTTTCATTTCTGGTTTATTTCTGAGCATGACACATAACAGAGAAAATTCGAACTATAAATAAAGTTCACTAAACTGTGCCGTTTCCGTCATAACAAGTAGTTACCTTTTTCTTCATTTTTGCAGGTGCTTTAGACATGGTTGAAAATCTTTTAAAATACACAAGGGAAAAGAATACTAAAAATTTATGGAAAAACAGTCATTCGTAGTTGCATATTTCATCACATGATATTCACTGCAGAATAGTACAAATAAGTCTATTTTTTCATTTGGTAAGAAAAAGGAGGATCGTAGAAATATTATTATATACACCGTAGCAAAAATAACAAAATATGTTTTGAGTTTTCTTTCGTTTCCAGTTTCGGTATTTTAGTGCATATATGTAATTAACAGGATCGAGGTGAATATCATAAAGCATTGTTTACTTCCGTATCTTACTATCAAATGGAAAGTTGCTAGATAATGTAATTACAGAGGTCTATATGTGAGCTTAGATCGGTAAGACGAACCTACATACAGTCATTTAGATGGATGATGGAATTCTTTCTAGATTTACATTGTTTTGTTCAGAGTTAATTTTTACATGTGTAACTGTGGGATTTTTTAACAGCACTTGTTTTGGTTTAATTAAACACTACTAAATTGGTAAAATTAGACATAACTTATACAGTGATAGTGTCAGGATAAAAGCCTTTCGATTAAGACATGATATGATTGTAACAATTCTTGAAATAAAACTGATATTGTTAAAACTTTTGTAGGACGTCGCGTCTCAAGACTGGAGCTTCTGGACCATTAATTAACTCAATAAGACTAGGAGTCTTGGGAAAAGCAACTGTATGTTTCATACATATAGTTGTGTGTGCATTTTATCACTTGAACTCGCTGTATTGAGGTAACTTAATAAACCAAAGATAATATTATTTCATCTTTTCCAATATATAGCTTGGTTGATTCACTCCTTGTTCAAAAAGCATGGTGACAATTGTATTAATTAATTCTTCAATACACCATAGCATGACTGAAGAGAAACACCTTAATTTGTTAAAAAGAAAAAGACTGCTTAGGTGTTTAAAACTATTCTATAGATTAATCAAAACATTTGAAAACATTTTCGAAGCTTAAGCAAAATAAAAATGGGCTTATTCTAGAAAGAATAATCTTACAGTGACCAGGCTTATATGCTCTATAGGACATTTGTCATTTTAACGATGGAACATTCTATCTAGGCTTACTCCAATTCACTTTCACTTAAATTTCAGATCAGTTGTCATGATATGATATTTCCATGATCTGTACTATGGAGTTAATAACTAAAAGTCCCTTATACTAGTTAATATGACTTAGAAAAACAATGGATTTTGTTTTGAAGAAAACGTACCAATGGCATGATTGTAAGCCATATATAGCATATGCAATGTAAAGGAAATAAACTTTATAATCTTTGAATTATTCATTTTCAGTTTTAGGACACCTTAAACTTCCAAAATCTGAGAATAATCATGCATGCTTCATTGTCAGTACTGCTTTGCCTTATCAGCTTCCTTCTTCCGAATGTCTTCGGTAAGTGTTTGGTTCTGAATTTGCAGCAAATATACCCACTAATCAATCTATCAAAATGTTACCAGTACACTTTAATAGGCAATGTAAAGTCAGGAATATAACAGCATTAACAGGTAAATGATTATGTTCCTGATATTTATGTATTATTTTTTTCGATGAATTTAAACATTTCTGTTTTCTTTTCAAAAATCAGGTTTCAAAATATATATTGTTGCTTGAGAGGCTCAGTTTAGACCCTTTAATATCTGAATGAACATTATGCATGTTGTGCGACATTAACCATAAAGCACATAAAAATGTTACGTTAACAATTAATAGTCACCATAAATTCAGCTATATAACGCTCAAAATTACAGGTACACATGTATATGTTTTGATTCTGTTAATAATATGATTTCTTTGAATGAAGGAACATCCTGGAAAGATGTTTTTGAGGACAACCAGAGGTGGTATGGTTCTTACTACTACAATGAAGAGAAGTTTAAATGCAGCATGAGCATCTACCATGTTGCAAAAGAGGGACTGGGAACGGTGTATGCTGGATTTACTGACCCAGACACCAGTATAGAATTAGAAGGTATACACAAAGAAAATTGCAATAACCAGTGGTACACTAACTGCAATAATGTAGCCCACTCAGATTTTTTTTAATATGATGTTCCCCCGATATACTTGTATACAGGGTTATTTTTGCCCTTTTAAATTGATAAGATTATAAGAGGTTCTGCTCCATTTAAATTCTCCTCATTGATGAGGATAAACTGGAGAAAAATTTAGCAGATTGATCATTTCTCTTGTATATAATCACTGTAGTTTTTCTCATTGATTCAAATTATCTTCATTTGTGATTTCGTAGTTTGATTATCCTATCATTATCATTTACAAGCATAAAATTAATAAGAAACAAACATCAGTTTCATTTCGAATCCATGCAAAATGGTAAATGGGCTAATACAAGTAGTCAAATTTGTCCATAATCACTTGCCAAGAGTTTTGATAAACTATTAAAACTTGTGATTATCCCAATTATACATGTACATGTTCACATTTTTGTCTATGATTATCTACAAGAGCATATTTTATAACTACAAGCATTACAGTTATAATTTGATATTTACAAAGTACCCCGGTACATGTATAATATCCATTACATTACATAAATCAGCATGATAATGCAAAGTATCAGAATCATGTTTACTGGTTTTACTTGTAGGGGGACATATATTGAATGAACCAAACTTAACCATTCAGTTTACTAAGGCCACTGTGTACATGGCAACCAGCAATCGCATACAACCTAACCAAGATTTTGAACTCACAGGAAAATTAAATTTTAAAAATGGAGGATGGGAATATCGTGCGAATGTCACAAGACCAGTGAATAACAGCTTTAGTGATTTTGTCCTTAATACTATGAAAGGTATGTACATGTAATTTAGAAGATATTTTTTTACATTTATGTCAAACTAATACATGTACATGTGCACAATTTACTAACTGGACTTTTAGAATGATAATTGATAGCAAAGGGATCGGTAACATTTAATTTTATGATATTATGTCATCCCTATATATTTACATCTGCCGAGTATTTTCTTCTCTATTACTTAAGAAAGCCACTTGTAATTCACAGCATTGTAGATACTGACAGGGCTGAAATCTACAGGATCAAGTTTTAACTCTATTCCCCCTGAAGCATTTTACCCTTTACCCCCTAATGCCACGATATGACGCATTGGTCATTTCCCTAATGACGACTTATGACGCGTCCGTATAGAACCCCAATTTTCTTTGTTTATTTTACTTGTCTGAAGCAAAATTGAGTGGCAAATAACACCTAATAGTGTCTACCTTACACAGACGATTATACACAGTCAGGTTATGCAATGGTTTGACAGATATCACGTGATACACACACCTGTGAAGTTTAAAAAAATGGCGGCATCGGACGATCATGACAGAGATTGGTTTAGATATTCTAGATGATTCTGTGTGTTTAAAATTACTCCCAAGTGGAAATAAACATGACCAATCCACTTCCTTTGAAGTTTATGACAGGAATTTGGTTGATTAGCGGTGAATTAGGGCTAATTCATGACACCTGCATGACAACAACAATGGCGGCCTCCGAACATCGGCACATGTGCATTGCGTCAGCCTGGGCATAATCTAACTTATAAATTCAACACATTAACTGTGGATCTTTCCCAGTATTTTGTAGTTATACTGTTTCATAAAATTATTTAAGAAATAAAACCCAATAGAAACTAATATACAATGCTGTATATACTATACATCGGCGAGGGGGGGGGGGGGGGTGCCAAAAAACGAAACTTGTCGAAGTCGGTAAATTATTAGTTCATACCTGGGTCTGAACTAAATGTTTTGAAATCCCCCTTTGAATAGTATAATGTTTTGACTGAATTACAATAACTATTTTGAAATAAATATTGCTTTATACATGTAACTGTGCAGACAATAGATACAAAAGTGTACAGGTATTTTTACCTGAATTTCTGTACCTTTACTACAGGTATCTGATATAATTTATATAAAAAATAATTATAAATGCAAAACTTAGAAAAATTCTGATTGCAGTGATACATGAACCATGATAGTTTGATAGAATATTACTCTAGGGATGAATTTCTACACTTTTGATTAAATCTGATTGTTGTGTATTGGTCTCAATTCGCAAGATAAAACAAGAAACAAATTATTCAAAACATGAAAAAATATTTTTGAACAATATTTGATCATATGTTAAAGTTTCATTCATTAATTTTCATGTTTACAGTGATATTTTTTAACGTTCAGGTAAAATTACCTGAATAAACTCACCTAATTAATTTCTGTTAATTTATTTGTGTACTCTAACGTTGTAATGTTAAAGTTCAATCTTTCCCGATCACAGTGGTATATCATATGGTATGGTTTGACAATAATTCTTGTAAATAACTAGGGTAAAACAATACCACTCAAACAGTGAAAAAAGCTTCAGGGGGAAGCTAAGAAAACCTTGTAGGGAAATGACAAATGCGTCATATGGTGGCATCAGGGGGAAAAGAGTTAACCCATTTATTGTTTGGTGGAAACCTTAAGTAATTTTAAAAAAAACAAGGACTACACTAAATAATCATGATGATGTCCGACTCAAGTTCCCATTAAGATGACTCTGCTATTTCTTTTATCTAACATACAGAATTAGTTAATTTTACCTACTTTTTATGGTTAATTCAATAACTTGTTAAAGGAAAAATGTAAATATTAACAATAAAATGCTTTCTTTCACGATTCATGCAGGTTATGAAGGTAGTGATCATTGCAGAAAAAATTAACATAACCGGATCCTAGCAAAGGTTATATATTTTTTTTTGCAATGTTAATCGTTACCTTCTTATCCCAAATGAATCACAAAAGAAAGCATTTTATTTTATCTAATGTATACAAAAAGAATACCCAGTAGAAGGAGAACTAAGAGGGATGATGTGATGTTTAAATATTGAAGGTTACTAATATACCGGTAGTAAGAACCTTTATGGCCATATTGATGTTATTGTATTCATCCTGATAAAGATTTTGACCTTGCAGGAGAATTACCCGGTAGTTAAAAATGGTGGATTGGAATCAATGTCTATTATGCTTATGTTACCATACCTGTGAATAACAATATATCTAATTTTCTACTAACCTCTTCAGTTTTGCATCCTGTCTGTGAGAATTTTTGAGTTATTTATGTTTTAATCTTTTTTTTATTAGAATTACACGTGCTAAGTGTTTAGAGATTGTTGCTAGGGAAGGGGTTTCCTTGTAAGTGAAATCATATGCTACATGAAATCTGTAAGGGATGTGTTAGTTAATGCACATAAAATATTCCGTAAGAGGTTCTTGAAAAATCTTAGACTTTTTGTGAAAAGACCCACAGGTTTACACCAAATATATGATACAAGGTAGCAAGGTTAGGTAATCTGCCATATATTTCAGTTAAAACATAGGTATACGTATAGGTATTTAGCCAGGCCAATATAAATGTGCATGACTGTGCAAATATAAATGCAAAGGGTTTTTTTTTTTTAAATTGAAGTATAATATCTAGGATATTATTTTGAAGAAATTGCAGGTAAAATTTTATGAGAATATCCTAGAGACTTCCCCTTCAGAAAAGCAGCAACACTTGACACTGAATCAGCAATTCTCACATATGTATAGGTCAAGAATAATCTTGCAAAATTAAAAACCCTTAAGTAGTTTACTTACTTTAAATTTGAAACATGTTAAATTTAGTAAATGCAGTTATTTAATTCTCTCATTACTTTGATTGATTAAGGTATTCAATGTATAATGAAGGGATATTGAACAATTTTGAATCATTTTAAACCAGTTATATATGAATTGCTAAATAACAATGAAAGTGAAATGAACCAAATTCACAAGACTGACAACATGTAAGAAGCCAGTCATTTTGAACCTTAAATTTTTTTAAAGAGTTATCTCCCCTTGTTGAAAAAAAGAAAATGTTAATTTCGTCGAAATATCTACGGTAAATGATTCATTTTATTTCATATTTTAATAAAGAGAAAGTTTATGCATGTATTAACCAAGAGAGTTTTACAAATTTCAAGTTACTTTTTACAATATTTTATTAAAACATACGTTGCCCATAGACTTCAATGCAAAATTCAATGTGTAATTAGTTGGACCATAATCAATATTTTGAAAATTCCTTTGGTGGAGTATTTTTATTTGATAGCACCTTCAAAATGATATCATGATTAAGAATATCGGACCATTCATTTATTAGGTACAAAATGTGGTCGTTATACATCGAATACATTAATGTACAGTCAAACCTCGGTATCTTGAACTAGATGGGACTGATTAAAAACTTTGAGATATTCGAGTTTTTTTTGAGATATCAAGGGTATAATACTTGAAGTATAAGTGGTTGGGACTTTCAAATCACTTCGATATATCTATTGTTTTCGAGATATCAGGGTTAGGGTTAGTTCAAAGTTCAAGTGTACCAATATTCAATGAATTGCTGAATGATTACTTTTGATAGTTTTTCTAATCTGTATATTACCTGTTTCAGTGTCTCCCGTTCCCCACACAAAAGACAGATCATTACAGATAGGACTGACCATCGGCCTCTCCTTGTTGTTTGCCTTTGTTGGGGTAGGCATCATGGTAGGTCTGGTTGTTTGGGGAGTACGCAAAGGTTATATACGACATGTGGCAACCAGTTACAAGAACTTCAAAAACTCCGCTCCCAAATACAATGTGAAAGAGGGAGATGTGCATATGTAGGCATGAATGCTTACCAGACTTCTGAAAAATTGAACATGAAACCAGCATGAATTTATTGTTTAAATGGAGAGAGGTTGTGATTTGCTTGCAGTATTTTTTGTTGTGTATGGCTATGGCAGTGTTGTATTAAATGGACAGTCACCTTTGAGGTGGCAATGGCTGCTATACTAGCTGTACTTGTCCAAAAAGATATCACTTTAAAAATTGATGTTTATTGTAATACATGTACGCAGAAAGAGAATTATTTGAAACTGAAGATAAAACCAATACCTTTATTGTTTACCGGTAAATAGAGTGAAGGTGCAATTCGCTTGCAGTATTTTTCATTTCGTCAAGCAGTGTTAGATAGACAACTATCACCTTTGAGGTCTGCTATATAGGCTGTACCTGCATACCCCCCCCCCCCCCCCCCCCAGTAATATCACTCAATATATAAATGTTATATGTAATACGCAGATAGAGAATTATACACATAGATGCTCACAGAGGGTGGAATAAACTTCCCATAAAGAGTGGACTGTTTTCCAACATTATTGTACATTTTGGTTACCTTTATTCCCCTGCAGCTATAAATTGTTATTATTATTTGTAGGTATCAGGGTGTTTTTTAGCTGTTGTGTGATTCTTCTTTTTATGAGATTGAAACTAATTTACTTCATTTTTTTTTTTTTAAATTTTTTTGTTATCAGTTTGAATCTGAATTTGATGTACACTACATATCATTTAAACTACTGTACATGACAAACCTTTTATCAAATATTTACAATGTAGATCGATTATACATGAGCTTGCTTGAGAATTGATTCATACAAGTTGACAAAAAATGTGCATGTTAATACAAAAAAAAACCAGAAATATTAATAGCATGATAAATGGTGATTGTTGCTTTCAGTGTGTTTTACCCTTAATCTCGTAACTTTATTTAAAACATTTTGGATTTGAAGTCTAAACATTGTATAATTGCTTTACTGTAAAACTTGCTTGGAATGAACTGGAAATCCAGGAAATTGCCTTCAAAAGAAAGTTACATGTATATCTTTTTCCTTTTCTTTCATGTAGTAAAATTTTGAAATTCTTCAGATAAATAATTATGAAGAATTTCATTTAAGATTCTCTCTAGGACTTTTTCATGTTACACAATTTTTTATAATGAAATATAGAAATAGATTTTGTAATACATGTGTATCATTTATTGGAACGATAAAAGATGTTTTACATACAGTTCTGTTACACGTACATACTCTGGTGCATTTTAATTTTTACTGTAAATGTATTTTTCATAATAACTTTTTGAGATGCTATAGATGTTTCCCTTGCTCATTGTCACAGTAACATTCCAGAAATGATGTTTTATCTACTGTTATATTAGTGTACCAGTACTCTTTCACTTCCATTACCATTTATCCTTTATCCTCCCATTTTTTGTTCATATTAAAAAAGTAACTGGATTAACACTCAACTGTTTTTTTTTTAAATAATACATACATTTGTAGGTTTATTTGCAATTAAATAATTCAGAAATCATGTAATAATACCAATTGATTCATGAGATTATCGGTATGTAAAATGAACACAATAGGAAAAGAAGTAAATGCCAATTAAGACTAAAATGATATTTTAGCAGCTAGTGTTTCAGTATATATCTCTGCAATCAAAACTTAAATCTCGTCTTTGAATACTGTTATACACATGTATAATGTAATAAATCTGTTCATTGTTATTTTTTACCATAATAATTTTTACATGATTGTACATTTATTTAGCTTTTCAAAAAAAAATTTGAACTTTGTGCCTGTCCTTATTCTTTCTACACATACCTGTAATTTGTTTATTGTACGGTAATTCTGATGAATATACAATATACATGTGTTTGTATTCTTTTACTAAGTCTGAGTTTTATACAAGTCTTTTTGAATTTCTTTTTATACAATGTTCATACAGCCACTGTAGAATTTTTGAGATCATGAGCTTAAAATTATTTTCAAAATTGAAACAAAGGAACTTACTGGTAGGTTTAAAGGGGTATGGTCACTATTTGAACTGAAGATTTCCAAATCTCATATTAGATTTTCATTGTCAATTTTGATTTATGTTTGTTATTCCTTAACTTAGATATTGAGATATGATCGAAATAAACAGCTACATTTCTTAGGTAAACAAGGTTTGTGCCTTTTCTTCAAATATGGAATTGCTGAAAAAAGATTGTATGTTCTACACAAAATCATAAACAGAACAAAATATTTATATACATGCACGTGTAAATAACTTATTCTGTAATTTACAACTACTAAACATTAAAATTTTGTCTATGTGAAAGAAATAGCTGTACCGAAAATACAGCAGTTTAAATATAACGAATGGAAATAAGTTTGAAATTCTCAGATAAAATTATGACCATATCCCTTAAATTAAATCTTTCAACTGTAGATGCTTATAATTTGTTCTTTTCACAAAAGATACATGAAAGTGGCACAATTAAAAAGCATAATAAAGTTTTGCTACAATAGGAAAAGCAATTACTGGTAACTTTTAAATCTTAACTACACAATTTGTATATCTCGATGAAAAAAAATGGTTGTTTTAGACTTGTAGATTACCGGTATATTGAGAATATTAAATATTTCAGATACAGTGTATTAGTAGTTCAGGTGTTGGATAAAGTACTGAAACTAAAGTTGTACATATCATCATAACTATTTTTATATATGTGAGGCATACATATCATTTTACTCAATGCAAAATCTAAGTTGATATTCTGTACAAATATCAGAATTTCATTTTGTGTATAAAATAAAAACAAGAGAACTGTATGAATGTGTTGATTTTTATTGAACAGTTCATCAAAACAAGAACTCTGTAATACCAGTTATATGGAATATATAACCTATGATTAAGGATTGAAAATTTATAGAAATCAAATGAATAATTATCATTTTACGGCCAAACAATCTTTCTCCATACTGTAAACGTATAACAATTGGCTGTGTATTCTATTTAGCATTTTTGGCGGAAAACGTACGGCGTCCACTAAATCAAGTACATCACCAGATGTAAAACATATAAGTAGATAAATAGGTCAGGGTTGTCTCTAAGACCCAGGAGGCGGGGAATTTCCCCGCCTAAAGTAACGTAATTACCCGGCTATTATTGCATTTCAAACACAATCTAGCTATAAGCTAGACCTTCAGATCCCCTTCTACTTTTTTATTTCTCCCATCTACTTCAATTTTTAGAGACAACCCTGATAGGTATATTTAGATTTGCACTAATCCACGCTAACTTGTTGAAAAATAATACCGTACACACTAAATATGATATGTTTACAGCATGTAATGCATTCATACAAAAGATTGCACTTCAACCTGAGAGACATATCAGTTATTTATTAATTTATACAAATAAAAGCAATAGCAGAGTATTTTCCACACTGAAGAAAATCTGTCTTTTTCTAGGTTAGTCAGGACTCTGAGGAATCAGCCTTGAATACAGTGGACTGTTAAGGTCCTTTACATAGGACCCAGGGGACTGTCCTCTGTTGTCTTTGATAGACACACTCTGGGGAAACTCCTTAACCAGAATGTCAACTATGTCACTCTTCTCCATTTCCACAGCCTGTTAAACAAGTTTATATTACGATAAGTCAGATTTTTGTGTAAATGTGTGAAAAGAGAGAACAAGTACCAATATATTGGTATGTACACATTTTACATCTTTCGGAGTGATACAGTTTTGGTATGGAGAAAGATAAAATAGGGATGCTGTACATGTATTCGCGACTTGTTCAAATCTCTGGTTTTAAGATCATTAGTGCTCTATCTAAATCTCTTTGAGGTGCATAAAACATGAGTATGTTAAAGGGCATTACTTGGCATATATTAGATTTTTTACAAAGTAAATTTGAAACAAGAGGCCCATGGGCCACATCGCTCACCTGAGGAACAATGGGTATGATAAAATCAGCTTAATGAAGTCATAATACAAACAATCTGGACAATGTACAATAATACATGTAGATCCTGTAAAAATAAAATCCATTTTCTCCCCTGGATATTCTTATGTTTATAATCATTAGTCCCTTTTCTAACAGAATGATTTTATAGTCATATCACATGTTGAGTATTGCAGTCCTCAAAAAGATCCTTTACAATTGTTTATATATGGGATATTAAGCTACATCAAACTCTGAACCTTCTTGTGAGGCCGAAGAATTGTCCTGGAGCCAAAGTCTTAACAATTATAAAGAATCATCTGGCTGATTAGTTTCTGAGAAGAAGATTTTAAAAGATTTACTCTATATATTCCTTTGTAAAACTTTACCAACCCCCCCCCCCAAATGTGGCCTCACCCTACCCCAAGGGATCATGTTTTCACAACTTTGAATCTACACTACCTGGGGATACTTCAACACAAGTTTCAACTTTCATGGCTGATTAGTTTCTGAGAAGAAGAATTTTAAAGATTTACTCTATATATTCCTATGTACAACTTCGACCCCCCATTGTGGCCCCACCCTACCCCTGGGGGTCATGATTTTCACAACTTTGAATCTACACTGCCTGAGGATGCTTCCACACAAGTTTCAGCTTTCCTGGCTGATTAGTTTCTGAGAAGAAGAATTTTAAAGATTTACTCTATATATTCCTATGTAAAACTTCGACCCTCCATTGTGCCCCACCCTACCCCCAGGGATCATGATTTTCACAACTTTGAATCTGCACTACCTGAGGATGCTTCCACATAAGTTTCAGCTTTCCTGGCTGATTAGTTTCTGAGAAGAAGATTTTTAAAGATTTACTCTATATATTCCTATGTAAAGCTTCGACCCTCCATTGTGCCCCACCCTACCACCAGGGATCATGATTTTCACAACTTTAAATCTGCACTACCTGAGGATGCTTCCACACAAGTTTCAGCTTTCCTGGCTGATTAGTTTCTGAGAAGAAGATTTTTAAAGATTTACTCTATATATTCCTATGTAAAACTTCGACCAACCCATTGTGGCCCTACCCTACCCCCAGGGGTCATGATTTTCACAACTTTGAATCTACACTACCTGAGGATACTTCCACACAAGTTTCAGCTTTCCTGGCTGATTAGTTTTTGAGAAGAGGATTTTCAAAGATTTACTCTATATATTCCTATGTAAAACTTTAACACCCCCCCCCCCCCAATGTGGCCTCACCCTACCCCTGGGGGTCATGATTTTCACAACTTTGAATCTACACTGCCTGAGGATGCTTCCACACAAGTTTCAGCTTTCCTGGCTGTTTAGTTTCCGAGAAGAAGATTTTTAAAGATTTACTCTATATATTCCTATGTAAAACTTTAACACCCCCCCCCCCAATGTGGCCTCACCCTACCCCTGGGGGTCATGATTTTCACAACTTTGAATCTACACTGCCTGAGGATGCTTCCACACAAGTTTCAGCTTTCCTGGCTGTTTAGTTTCCGAGAAGAAGATTTTTAAAGATTTACTCTATATATTCCTATGTACAACTTCGACCCCCCATTGTGCCCCACCCTACCCCCAGGGATCATGAATTTCACAACTTTGAATCTACACTGCCTGAGGATGCTTCCACACGAGTTTCAGCTTTCCTGGCTGATTAGTTTCTGAGAAGAAAATTTTCAAAGATTTACTCTATATATTCCTATGTAAAACTTCGACCCCCCATTGTGGCCCCACCCTACCCCTGGGGGTCATGATTTTCACAACTTTGAATCTACACTACCTCAGGATGCTTCCACACAAGTTTCAGCTTTCCTAGCTGATTAGTTTCTGAGAAGAAGATTTTTAAAGATTTACTCTATATATTCCTATGTAAAGTTTTGTCACCCCATTTTGGCCCCACCCTACATCCAGGGGTCATGAATTTCACAACTTTGAATCTACACTACCTGAGGATGCTTCCAAACAAGTTTCAGCTTTCCTGGCTGATTATTTTCTGAGAAGAAGATTTTTAAAGATTTACTCTATATATTCCTTTGTAAAACTTCGACCCCCCATTGTGCCCCGCCCTACCCCTGGGGGTCATGAGTTTCACAACTTTGAATCTACACTACCTGAGGATGCTTCCACACGAGTTTCAGCTTTCCTGGCTGATTAGTTTCTGAGAAGAAGATTTTTAAAGATTTACTCTATATATTCCTATGTAAAACTTCGACCCCCCATTGTGGCCCCACCCTACCACCAGGGATCATGAATTTCACAACTTTGAATCTACACTGCCTGAGGATGCTTCCACACGAGTTTCAGCTTTCCTGGCTGATTAGTTTCTGAGAAGAAAATTTTCAAAGATTTACTCTATATATTCCTATGTAAAACTTTAACACCCCCCCCCCCAATGTGGCCTCACCCTACCCCTGGGGGTCATGATTTTCACAACTTTGAATCTACACTGCCTGAGGATGCTTCCACACAAGTTTCAGCTTTCCTGGCTGTTTAGTTTCCGAGAAGAAGATTTTTAAAGATTTACTCTATATATTCCTATGTAAAACTTTAACACCCCCCCCCCAATGTGGCCTCACCCTACCCCTGGGGGTCATGATTTTCACAACTTTGAATCTACACTGCCTGAGGATGCTTCCACACAAGTTTCAGCTTTCCTGGCTGTTTAGTTTCCGAGAAGAAGATTTTTAAAGATTTACTCTATATATTCCTATGTACAACTTCGACCCCCCATTGTGCCCCACCCTACCCCCAGGGATCATGAATTTCACAACTTTGAATCTACACTGCCTGAGGATGCTTCCACACGAGTTTCAGCTTTCCTGGCTGATTAGTTTCTGAGAAGAAAATTTTCAAAGATTTACTCTATATATTCCTATGTAAAACTTCGACCCCCCATTGTGGATCCACCCTACCCCTGGGGGTCATGATTTTCACAACTTTGAATCTACACTACCTCAGGATGCTTCCACACAAGTTTCAGCTTTCCTAACTGATTAGTTTCTGAGAAGAAGATTTTTAAAGATTTACTCTATATATTCCTATGTAAAGTTTTGTCACCCCATTTTGGCCCCACCCTACATCCAGGGGTCATGAATTTCACAACTTTGAATCTACACTACCTGAGGATGCTTCCACACAAGTTTCAGCTTTCCTGGCTGATTATTTTCTGAGAAGAAGATTTTTAAAGATTTACTCTATATATTCCTTTGTAAAACTTCGACCCCCCATTGTGCCCCGCCCTACCCCTGGGGGTCATGAGTTTCACAACTTTGAATCTACACTACCTGAGGATGCTTCCACACGAGTTTCAGCTTTCCTGGCTGATTAGTTTCTGAGAAGAAGATTTTTAAAGATTTACTCTATATATTCCTATGTAAAACTTCGACCCCCCATTGTGGCCCCACCCTACCCCCGGGGGTCATGAATTTCACAACTTTGAATCTACACTACCTGAGGATTCTTCCACACAAGTTTCAGCTTTCCTGGCTTTCTGGTTCTTGAGAGATAGATTTTTGAAAATTTCTCGAAATTTTTCATTAATTTCTAATTATCTCCCCTTGAAAACGAGTGTGGCCCTTAATTTTCACAACTTTGAATCCCCTTTGCCTAAGGATGATTTGTGCCAAGTTTGGTTGAAATTGGCCCAGTAGTTCCTGAGAAGATGTTGAAAATGTGAAAAGTTTACGGACAGACAGACAGACGGACAGACAGACGGACAGACGGACAGACGGACGACAGACAAAATGTGATCAGAATAGCTCACTTGAGCTTTCAGCTCAGGTGAGCTAAAAAAAAAGAAACTAAAACAAAATGCAAATGTGTGGAGTAAGACTGTTTGAGTACATATGTATTGATAAATATTAGTACCATTAAAACCTGAAGTGTTATACCTTATGAAGTGGAATTTTTCCATCACTGTCCTGTAGAGTTGGACAAGCTCCTCTTCTCAATAACAGCTGAACAATTTCTGTGTTCCCTCTGTATGCTGCTCTGTGAAGGGGGGTAACTCCTGATTTAGTAATGCTGTTCACATCTGCTCCGGACCTTAGCAACAGTTCACATATGCTTAGATGGTTATTCCTACTGGCATAGTGCTGAATGGAAATAGATTGGATAACTTCAAAAAGCAGTCTGTATAAATGTTGGCATATAGCATATTCGTGAGCAGTTACATAACTATAAATTTTTTATATAGCTTTGCATGGTTGGCTGGCTAATCTCCGCAAGATTCATGGTACTAAAACATTTTGACTGAACTCTCTTCTGAATCTCAGACCAGTGCCACACAAAATGATTCGGAAAAATTTTCCGCAACTTCTGTCAGCTGTTACAGAAAAGCATCGTGACAAACAACAGTTTTGAGTCCACAAGTGATGATGGAGAGAATCGATGTGAATCACAAGTGGGTCACCAACGATGACAGAAAAGATGCTAGTCAAATGTTTTTATTCTTGATGCACGAATCTCCCTGAGCTTAGTTGATTGGCTACTTCTTTAGCTTGATCTGTGGGGATTTATTGACTTAATGATCACAGTTTCAAATCCCACCAAGAGTGGGGTTTTTCCCCTATATAATAAAAGATATATATAAAAATTTTGTAGGCCCTAGTTTGGAACTGTTCAGTAGTTTCTTGTAAAAAATTGTTTAAATTATCAAAACAAAATTTTATGTTCTTATGAAACAAGCAAAAAAGAGAAGAAGACACCAAACTTAAGGAGTCTCGGGGGAGAATGTTTCAAACATACGATTTCCTTTAAATTTTTTTACAGTGCAACGTCAACTTAGGAGTAAAGTATGTGCAAAATATAAAGAAAATTGACCGGATAGTTTATCTGTTTGTCGCGCTCAAATTTTGGTCGTATGTCCGATTCATCACCGACATTTTATATAGGATTATACAGGAAAATGAGGGTTTTCATTTTCAATTTCATATTTAAAAAATTACAAAAGTATGATTTTCTTTAAATTTTCAGCAATGGAAGGTTAACATATAAGTAAACTTTTTGCCAAATTAAAACGAAATTGAGCGGATGGTTTTTAGGCTATCTGTCCTCATAGTTTGATCCTATAAACGTGCCGTGCCAGCCATTTTACATTATAGAATTGTATAAAACAAAAGGATGTTTACGAATCAAATTTAATTTTATTTGTATTAGAAGAAAAAATAGATTTCCACTCACACAGAACGTAGAAGGGTCGCGTATATGCTTTTATTTTGCAAATTATAGTTTTGATTTTAATTATTGACGCTGTAATAGAAAATGCACGACGTTAATTTTTGTCAATTGTTACGTCAGAGTCTCAACTGAAGTCATCCTAAGACATTGAGTCTGAGGACAATAATGTCGATTTCGAAGAAGCGGCGAAAGAATTAAAATACTTCTGACATTATTCTAACGATTCATTTCACTTAAAATAATTTTTTGATAAGTAACTTTTCTGAAATAAAAACGTTACATGATAACCTGTATCATTGAACATTTTACTTTAAATTTGTGTTTTACAATATTAATGCGCAATATCCTGCGCAGAGGGCGAAAAATTTCAAACCCGCTACCGACCTTAAACACAACAACCACTTTCTATGTAAAGTATGCATGTAACAAATTCTTGTGGCTCATACCACAGGAGTCGGCGATTTTATCAATTTCTTGAAAATAAACAGGCAAAATCCTACCAGTGAGTTTCGTGAGCGTAGCTCACTGGTAGGATTTTGCTTGTTTCTCATTTATTTACAACAAATTGATAAAATCGCCGACACCTTTTAAATTTGCTCATACCAAAGCTGTGTAACCTGAGGAATCAATTCTATTTGCATTTTCTCCTTTGCCTAAATGTCTCTGCACTTCTTCCAAATCTCCACTTACGGCGGCTGACCAAATCCCTCTTTCAAACTCCATCTCATCCAGTGTCTGGTGCACTGACGGGGCAACAGAACTGTGAGCGCTGCAGTCATGACCATGACCAAAACTGCTCATTGTTTTGATCAAAATGAAAGCGAAAGTAAAATTCAGTAAAGCAATCGAACCCGAGCTTTAACAATTTGTAACTCGCAGTCATAAGTTAAAATCAATGAATTATAATATTAATATTTTAGTCAGACTTATTCAATCACATATCGTCCGTACAGTAGGGTCCGAGGAGAGGGTTAGATTTCTTCTGACTGTTTATTTTAACATTAACTTCGGGTTTGAAATGCAGCTCTCTGTTGCAAACCCTTAAAAAATGGCTGCGCCCAGAGTCACACCGGTAACTCATGTTGTATTTGATGTGGATGGAGTTTTAATAGGTATGATACTCAAGTATTCATTATTCAGCAATAAGCTCTACCACGAGTGACGAAGTACATTGTCCAAAATTCGAATCCGAATAATTATGAAGGTTTTATACATTTCCAAGTTCAATCCAAGGTCTGTTAGAGTTTGAGAAAACTAGGCTGACAATAACAGAAATAAAATGTCTGAAGAATTTAATGGCCTTGGGTTAAGTAGTTTCAAAGAATATGTTAGAAAATAAGGCGTGTCAACCCAAATTTTTAGGTAGAGCTAAAGATCTAGATCTGCACCTACTTTGTCTCAAGAAGTTTATGCAGCATGTTTTCCTTCATTATTCGAAATTTACAATACCTCAGGATTCAAGTGAAAAATCACATCATTTCTTCTTTAACACAACCCTCATCAGCACATGCACTTGTGGTTTATTTAACTTATGTATACCAATACCATGACAGTTTTTAGCTCACCGAGACGAAGTCAGGGGGAGCTTATGCTATACCCTCGGCGTCGGTGTCGGCGTCGGCGTCCGGACATGGTTAAAGTTTTTGTTGCAGGTCCTGTATCTAAGCTATTACTTGTCCTATCTTCACCAAACTTGCATGGATGATGCATCTGGACCTACTTATGGACTTGAAAGACTTGGATGCTGAATCTGAGTCCTAAATTTCAGATGCTGGAGGAGGTTAAGGTTGCTGGAGGAGGTTAAGGTTGTTGGACCAGGTTAAAGTTTTTGTTGCAGGTGCCCTTTGATAGCATAAGTTACTGCAGGTCCTAACTTCACCAAACTTGCATGGATGGTGTGTCTTATGATACTGATGCACCAGACAGGCTTGAATGCTGAATCTGAGCCATAGGTTTCGGATGCTGGAGGAGGTTAAGGTTTTTGGAGCAAGTTAAAGTTTTTGTTGCAGGTGCCCTTTGAGAGCAATATCTAAGTTACTGCTGGTCCGTACTTCACCAAACTTGCATTGATGGTGCGTCTTATGATACTGATGCACCAGACAGGCTTGGTTGCTGAATCAGGGCTATAGGTTACAGATGCTGAAGGGGGTTAAGGTTTTTAGAGCTGGTTAAAGTTTTTGTTGCAGGTGCCCTCTGATGATTATACACATGTATCTTAGTTACTACTTGTCCTAACTTCACCAGACTTCCATGGATGGTGCGTCTTATGATACTGATGCACCAGACAGGCTTGAATGCTGAATCTGAGCCATAGGTTTCGGATGCTTGGGGAGGTTAAGGTTTTTAGAGCTGGTTAAAGTTTTTGAAACAGGTGCCCTCTGATGATCATATCTTAGTTATTATTTGTCCTAACTACACCAGACTTCCATGGATGGTGCGTTTTATTATACTGATGCACCTGACGGGCTTGAATGCTGAGTCTGAGCCATAGGTTTCAGATGCTGGATATGGTTAAGTTTTTTGGAGCAGGTCACATGTTTAATAGATAATAGTACTATTTCAAACTTGCATAGTTGATTAAACTGTAATATGAATGAATCACAGAGGAAGCTTCAGATGCAGAGCTTGATCTCCATTACAAAGGATGCTAAAAAATATATCTTAGTTAATACAGGTCCTAACTTCACCAAACTTGAATGGATGGTTTGTCTTATGATACAGATGCACCTGACAGGCATGGATGTTGAATCTTAGCCATATTAGGTTGCGGATGCTGGAGCAGGTTAAGGTTTTAATTGCTAGTGCCCTCTGATGATAATATCTTAGTTTTTACTGGTCTGAACTTCACCAAACTTGCATGGAGATGCGTCTTATGTATACTGATGCACCTGACAGGCTTGAATGCTGAATCTGAGCCATAGGTTTCGGATGCTGGATGAGGTTTAGTTTTTTGGAACAGGTCACATGTTTTATAGATGATAGCTTGCATAGTTGATTTAACTATATTATAAATGAAACGCAGAGGTTGCTTCAGATGCAGAGCCTGATCTCCATTATCAAGGATGCTAAAAAAATCTCCCACCTCACTCAAACCTGCTCAATAGATAGATGTGTTTGTTGATAAATGATATAACATGATTCCTATGATATAGTATTGTATGGTATGAAACAATATTCTTTAATATGATACAATATAATATCTTATGTAATATTATAAAAAGTGATATGATAGGATATGATATTGAATCAATTTTTTTTATATTTTATGTTATGATATTGTAACATGATATCGTTATGTATAGTATTGTATATTATGATACAATATTGTATAATATTATATTGTATTATTAATTTATTATTTTATCACATGACATTATTACATAAGATATTGCAAAATATAATATTGTATCCTATGATACAATATTGTATATTCTATAATATTGTATCATACAATATTGTATAATATGATATTAGTTTCTGTAATATAGAATTATATCACATGAAATTGTATAATATGATACTGTAATATTATATAATATCGTATCATACGATATTGTATAATATGATATTGGTTTATAATATGATATATTATCACATCACATGAAATTGTATTGTATGATATTGTAAAATATATTATTATATCTTATGATACAATATGTATAATATAATGTTGTATTATATATTTTACTTTATCACATAATATTGTATCATTTGATATGATACAATGTTGTATCAAATTATATTGTATCATATGATACAAAATCATATTATGTTTCCAAAAAGATACAGTATCATACAATATCATTCTATGTTATACAATATAATATCTTATGTTTCAATGTTATGATGTATTATGTAATATGATATTGTAATATAATACTATATTGTTTTATATATTATGATATTGTATTATGTGATCAAATACAATAACATATAACACAATACAATGTCATACCATACGTTACAATATCATATCTCATCATTGTTTATTATGGTATTTTATTGTATTATTGGATATATGTTGTAAATATGATAGGATGCAATTTTTAATTTTATATTATTGTATTGATTAACATATGAACATATGATTATCATACAATTTTTTAACAGATGATATACGATATTGTGTCAAAACAGAATCCATGAATATCCAAGATCATAAAGTATGATTTTCATTTAATATGATAAAGGTGGTCTCATAAAGGTGAAGTCTCATAAGGGTGATGTCTCGTCTCGGTGAGCTTTGTAATCTGTGATTACCTATGTTTTCAAACTCCACAGAAGTAGTAAAAAGAATTAAATACAGTCATGTAGGTATCGGTAGATTTTTAATAAAGCTATAGATCAAGCTACAGACTCCAAGCTAAGTTAAGTTATTGTACTGGACTAGCTTGTCATATTTAAGCGCAGGTAATCTCAGCGAGATTTGTTGAGACTGAAAAATTTTGACAGAAGAGACGTCCGGCAAAATTTTACAGTCTCAATGAATTTCGCTGAGATTAGTTAATATTAACATCGCGAAGGAAAAGGAATCTTTGTCATTCCACACATGGCTTTAACGATGACTTATTATATCTTTTAATTTGGCCATAACTTACAGTAAACTTTATTGCAGCACTGCATGATATTTGATATAAGCATGTAAACATCATTTTTGATATTCAAAAGAGAATATACTACTTATGACTAGTTTTCACTTCTCTTATTTATTAAATTTTGACAGCTTAACCTATGTTTACTGAACATGGCAGTAGTTAAAGTTTTCACACACAAAAATGTTTATTCCTCCAGAAAAAATAGCTCAATCAATTTGATTGTAAATGCATGCAAACTTTTTTGTTTTTGGCATGATTGTGTTGATATTCCTATATTGTTAAAGTCTTTTATATTTAAATCTACTTCTTTTTCTCCACTGGAGGTTAACATGTATAATGAAGATTTAGCATTGCGATCTACATGAAGTACCCGAATGATTATTTTAAAAAATTTGCAAGGTGTTGAAGAACTTCCAAATGAAAAAAAGATTTTTCCATTACAAATCTCCGTATGAAATTTGTTTTCGTTCTTGTGATATGGATTGTAAATTCACTAAAATATATTGTTTATGCAAAATTTTCTGGTTTGCCAAGTTATATGTGGAAATTCTTTACCATTGCAGTTTTATATGGCTAACACTAAATGAGTATTGTATGTAGCACTTTCACCATCTTCACAGTAATGATAAAACCCAGAGTTTCATAATCCAGTTATTATACTAGGACCATTTTAACAAAAGCTTAAACTGTGGGTAGTTGTCTCAAAAAGTTACTGTGGTTTCATTAAAATATTCAAGGGTATCAATTTTCATGGATAAAGTGAAAATCACAGTTCCAAGGATATGTAAATTCGTGGCCAATGACCCCATCAATACAAAATGTTAATAGAAATTTCATTTCAATGAACATTAAATTTCATGGATCAACTTAAAAACGAAATCCACGAAAATTGGTATTCAACGAATATTGATGAAACCACAGTATGTGACATAGGCTTGTTTATTTCATTGCTGGCCACTCAGCCATGGCTCTGTGAAATCAACAATATTAATTTCAATAATTTGTCTGGCTTTTGAGCTGAGCCTATGCAATCTATGCATATTTCACTCAAGACGAGCTTCATTTTCAACTTAATTTGATGCAAGAAATACATCCTACTGAAAGTCCAAGGACTTGATAAAATGGTTTTAAATGCCCATATTTCATTTGGATGTGTGAAATTTTACCTGTCACTATAGTAACAGCATTTGTTATACCTGTGCACTGTTTTTTTCTCAATAGACACAGAACACTTGTACACAGATATTATACAAGGCATTGTGGGTAAGTATGGAAAAACGTTCACAATGGACATCAAAGTGAAACAGATGGGCAGGAAGGAACCAGAGGCTGCAAAAGTTGTCATAGGTAAGTCACTTCTAAGTTGAACTTTTTTTAAAACCATGATCCCTAGACTAAAAATGGGGCCTATAGAGGTTCATTCTGCATAGGAATCTTTTCAAAAAAAATTCACAATACAGTTGAAATTCGATATCTCAAACACTGATATCTCGAATACAATGGATATGTCAAAGTGATTTTTAAGGCCCAACCACTTATTTTTTAAGCATTTTACCCTTGATATCTTGAATACTAAGATATCTTAAAGTTTTTAAATGGTCCAATCTAGTTCAAGATAACGAGGTTTGACTGTATATACAATTCTACAATCTGAGATACCCTAAATTGTATTACTTTATGAGTATCCTGATTAAAGTATATATTAGTACATGTATATATAGTGACTGTACATTCAAGTTTTCTGTACATTCAAGTTTTCTGAACAGTGTATCACCCTTTACCTTTCCTAAGTTTAGAGTTTTATATGAAAAAATCAGAAATGGATACAAAATACATTTATTACCGAGGCAAGTGATGAGACCAATAGGCTTTTTAATTTGATTTAAATTTATTTAGTGAGTAATTAGTCTTGTGGTTTTATGTGGTTATTAATTCATAGCATTTTTAAGTAAGGAATCTACAGAATTTCAAAGAGTTAAATGAATTACAACATTGTTTTCCAGAGAGTCTAGATTTACCATTAACAGTTGACCAGTATCTACAGATGTCTCATGAGCAACAAGAAAAATTGTTTCCATCAGTTGAACTTTTGCCAGGTAAGGTGTTTTATCATGATATATTATGCATTTTGGATATTGAAACTTTTATTCATCATCATCAAAAACAAAAGTTTCTTTTGCCTTGGAGTGAAATGATGCAACATCATTGGATAAAACATGTCATGTGATTGTTGTCTAAATCTCTATTTGGTTTGTTAGTGACTGTCTACAAAAATGTGTTGGGTTGGTAACGTCCATAGAAGGCATGGTGAAGCATATGTAAAAATTATTGTACATATTGTCTCTAGTCAAGATTTGTAGTCTTCATTTCATAATTAGCTCTCTTGTACACATGGCTGCTTGTTTGTTTTTGAAGGAGCAGAATGTCTAGTAAAACACTTGCATAAAAATGGAGTCCCCATTGCCACTGCTACTGGTTCACATACACAGAGCTTTGAGCTAAAAACCTCGGGTCACAAGGATTTATTTTCTCTGTTCCATCATTGTGTCCTGAGTGGAGATGACCCCGAATGTAAACATGGCAAACCTGCACCAGACTGTTTCCTGCTGGCTGCACAGCGATTTCCTGACAATCCTGATCCCAGCAAAGTAAAAATTTCCTCTACTTATGTTGAAATTGTATGCATTAATGCCCCATGTACCACCCTGCCTCCATCTCTTCTGTTCTACAGGTGCTGGTGTTTGAGGATGCCCCCAATGGAGTGGAGGCTGCTCATGCAGCAGGGATGCAGTGTGTGTGGATTCCCCACAAGGGCATCAACAAAGAGACTCACAGACACCTGGCTACGTTGGTGCTAGAGAGCTTGGAGGACTTCAGACCTGAGATGTTCGGTCTTCCATCATATGACAGCTGATCGATAGGGGCCCTGGATAAATGGCTCATTTAGATCCTATGTCTCAGAGGGTGCTAAAGTATTAATTAGTTTTAAGTTTTATTTAATCAGGTTATTAATTGTGTGATTCAAATTGGTGGTGTTTTATCATATATATGTACATGATTGTATATATTATTTTTCATATCAGAACCTGTGATTTGTCACCATTGAAGATGGTATGGTGATTTGTATAAAAGTACCATCACAATTTTTTATTCATGATTATTGATTATGATTTTTCTGATCTCAAAGCCAATGAGAACTTAAGTTGATTGGCTTTTTTAATGTACTTTTTAAGCATTTTATATTGTTAATTTCATTGTTGGCTTTTTTTTACAATGATATTTGTAATATTACTGTGTTACATGAAAAAGTAATCCTGACCTTCAATATCTTTGCCAAACATTAAAAATCTTTAAGGTGTTTGGACCTTTTAGCTGCTGGAGACATTACTAGTGCAATTCCTAGTCTATTTTAAAATTTTGAAAAAAACATTGATATATCTACTTCAAAGAGAACTTTTTACTAATGCATAAAGAATGTTTTAAGTAAAAAATTAATGAACTGCTCTCATACACTTCAAAGAGAACTAATAATTGAGTATCTGATAGTTAATCAGGTACTGCATGGCCCACTCCTTTATACCTCCTACTAATTTGGCCGCTATGACAGTATAGCTGGTCTTGGAGAGAGGCTCTTTGTTGCAATGTTGCTGATGATTGACTGTTGACATCAGGCTCTGCAGGGCAAAAACATTAAGGCAAGCTCACTTTTGATCTGGATCAGTCTCAATTTTACAAAAGCAAATACATGTATTAGGATACAGTTCAAGGTGATCCTGAGATAAAATAAAAAAGCTTTGTTTCTCTGCAATACAGTAAAATCATGTATGTCTTTTGATTTCTGACTGATTCCATTTGTATAAATTATACATGAATTGCCAATCTTTTTCTGCTTAGCACATTACAGTACTGGTACTTTAATAAAGTTTGCTGTAGATTTGTAGCTCCACAGGAAAAACCAGGTTGTGAGACAGTTGACTACTGACTGTCAACCCGAATTTTTTAGGAGAGCTACAGATCTGCCAAAAATAATGTTACATGTATCTGATTTTATGAATAACATAAAGCAATGCTGTGTACATACTTTTAATTCAACAACAGACTTCATAAAGCCACAGTTTACATCCACTGCTTGCAGGGTACCAATACTTAGAAGCTGACAGTGTTCTGTTAATTCAGTGTGCATTTCATGCTAAAAGATCACATGCATTTGCATATACTAATTATTAATACATTAAAGAGTGTATAAACTATCGTAGTCATGAATGGATGTTAATTATTATATTCAACAATTCTTGTAATCATATTTATACATTTTAACAAATTAAAAATTTTATTGTATGTTGATTTTTTTTCCAATTTGATTGATGATTAAAAGTATATTTTATATCAAATACTATCTGTGTAGTAGTTTTTTCATGACCAGCTAGTTGGGTCTGCTTTTCGGGGTATATTCTCAATCTCTGATTTTAATTGCAACATAGAAAAATAGACTCTCAAGGAAAATACATCAACAACACTCACTCCTAAAAATAAACAGCATTGATTTGGGTTGTTTCCTTACACAAGTTTATTTATAAATGAAACGAATGCTGGATTTTTAATCTGATTGTAATATTATAACAGTTACTTTATAATGTTGTCTATAAGTAGAGATACACAGATGTGTTAAACACAGGATTTATAGGTTTTAAGATAGGATGATTGCACTGGCTTGTGTTTCCATTTTTTCTTCAATATAATGTTATTACTATTACTATTATACCGATAGATGCACAAGATTAGGGATTTTATATTGCATATAAAATTTTATTTTGGTTTTAGTTTAAAGTTTATTGAGTTTAATTTTCTTATTGTAAGCATTAGAAAGGTGCTAGTTGTAAAATTGCTTTTGATGAAGGATTATTGACGATTTGAAAAGAATGCGTAGTTTTTTTCTGAATCATTATGTGCGTAAAATAGGTGACACGCGGGTAGCGGTGAGTTTTTTGAAAAGGGGGCGGGGAATAATTTTGTTATTTTTGTTTTTGTTTTATTTTTCTACAAAGATAAATAGCATATCGTAGAGGAGCGGTTTTACAAATTCTATTTTAATTACATTCGATTAATAAAGTCGGAGGTTGCCAAAAGATGCAAAAGAAAGAAGTGTGTGTGTGGTGGGGGGGGGGGATAGTGGGTTATTTCGATCTTATTAATATCTTAAAACTGGGGAAAGAGGTCTTATCAGACACGTGGCATAGTTTTCCAAAGTGGGGGGATGGTAAATTAAGAAAAAAATAGACATTGCCAAACTTTAGAATCTTATTCGATGGGGAGGGGATGCTTAAGGAGTTTAATTTTGATTTAGAATTTGCCTTTTACTATATTATTAAATGGGCTGATTCCCATGTTGCTGCGCGCCTGCATGTTAGTGTATTATCTTACGGGAGTGCTTGTTAAATGAAAGGTGACTAGTGTATGTAGACGAAGATTCTTTTTAAATTAAGGTCAGAAAACGGCCGAGAATCGGGCCAAAGTGGTTTTCAGGCGATAACAAATACTCCGAAAAAACTTATTTTAAAGTCATGATGTCCAAACTTTCGAGATCACACACACACACAAAAATGCAACGTTATCTCTAAAACTCAAATGTTTTTGGTTTTGGTGTGCGTTCTAAATCCCTCGTATCAACGTCTAAAACTGGGTCAAAATGATCATTTTCATTCGATAAATATATCACAGGATATGTCATCTCTGGATTATCCAACGGCTTGAACGTCTGCCAGTGATACTCCGTTTTCCCGCCAAATTGAATGGGAGAGTACACCATAATGACGGTCCGTAGTAAGGTCGCCGTCGCCATGATCTCTGTGTCGGTCGCCCACTCTCGAGACCGCGTCATGCTGGATATGTACTTGGTCATCCCACCTCGACTCATTAGAAATGTCCGGTACATGTCCGGATGATCACTTACGTGCTTGGTAACAGCCGTACGAACCGTCATGTGTTCCGCCTCAGAACCGGAAACCACTGCACTGATGGCCCGAAAAAAGCAATTGCCATCCCCACGAACTGTAAGGGTGTCCCTTGGCGGTGAATCTTGTTTAAATTGTTTCATTTCAGCACACTTGATGTATTTTTCCAAAGGAATATCCAATAATCTGGACTTTTCCTTTTGCCATTCCTTTGTGATAGGAAAGTAAGTGTATCTGGGCCCACTCTCCTCCTTGGGCTCTCGTTTGGATCGGTAGAATTCCGTGAGATCTTCTTTATGTTTTCCAGACTCTACCATCGAATCGTACCGAGCCTTACCCCCGGGGTTGGTGTAAGGATACCCTCCCCCTGGCTCACGGTGCCTCTTCCCTTGGCTGTCCGAGAGAGATCTGAACGAGTTTTGCATTATTAATAAGTTTAGTCTATTTTACAGCAGCATACCTGAGGAAATCCAATGCTTCACCTGGCAAACAGAACTTCTTCCATTCTGATCACACGAGCTCCAACCAAATATCTCCCATAATTTCTGGACTGTTATTTCACTTCTTAGCAATGCATACAAACAGAGTGAAACGGCTTCTGGTGTACACGAATATCGACTTTATCGAATGTCGCACAGATAAATAAAACTTGTAGAGTACAGCTTAATCCTCCTGTGTACAATATCATTTCTAATTAACCATTTTGTTTTCCTTTTTTTCTGCTGAACTTCCTTTAAACATGCGCAGGATTATCTATACAGATTCCGAGTAATATGAGTCTGGACATGTTTTTTGGCTCTATAAGTGTACTCTAGCATTTAAACCCCCGTATCGATTGATTGACGCTGGTCGCTCGATCCAATTCTCTGCGACAACGCGTCAATAATTCTTTAGATTGATAAGCACATCTAACAATAATCAATATACCGATTCAATTATTTAAACCTTTTGGCTCTTAATTAGTTAGTTTTGACTTTATTATAAATACATTTAGCTTCTTTTTAATCAGTGTTTATGTTAGTTGTTTAAAACTGGAATTGGGCAGTTTGGATTCACGTGCCTGTATATAACTGTATAAGTGCCTTAAATCGTGGAAAGATTGACCATATGATAAAATAACAGTTAACTGAGGGCTAGGTGCTTTAAATTAATGTTTAATGTTTTTTTCTCCTTTAATTAACATGCAATTATTCAGCTACTGCAACTCTTAAATTTGGTCAATTGTAAATGCGGATATATCTTGTAGCAAAGTACACATGTAATTTGGAATTCAATTTTTCTTGGACTGCACGGACATGTTTGTTTAGAAACCCCCTTCCCCACTACCACCACTTACCATATCTATCGCCCCCCCCCCCCCCCCCCCAATAATAAAAAAAAAAGAAGAGAGAAAAATGATCAAGATTTGTACTTGTACACATCCATTTTATGAATGAAAAAAATCATTAAGATACAAACTTTGTACGTGATCATGGTGATCAATTTTCTTACAAGGGTACCAGATTATAAGAGCATCGGGCTCAAGATACAGAAAATTTAGGTTTCATTCTATTGATTCCCATTCCCTATTTTCATTTCAGAAGCAGAAGCTTAGTACGTTAACACCATGAGTGTTGCTGCAACGGAACCTTTGGTGGTCCCTTTATTATATGATCCATCTTTTAAAGGTAGTATCTTGTTTTCTTTTCACGACAGCTATTCAGATTTGTCAGATATGCATAAAACAGAAAAATTAAAAAGAGTACATGCACATGTTCATCAACCATGTCAACCCTAATGCAGTTATTTGATTTTCTGTGTCTAACTGTCTATCATTCATCTAATGAATTATTTAATATTTAAGTAAAATATGTAAAATCTTTAAAAAAAATTAGATAAAGGGCAAATTCTGTTTCAGTTGATGTGCGTCTCCATGAGCCACTTTTGGGTAGCTCCACTCAGAATCTTGACCTAGATGTTGAGCTCATGTCTCTATGTTCACAGCTAGACATGATATGTCAGAAAGAACTTTCAAAGGTAGTACTATCTATTCCTATAGATGATATACTGTTTTGTTGAATCTTTGCAGGATATTCGGGTTATCAATGCAAAGAAATTCCTGCAATAGAATTGACAAAATAATCCTGTCATTTAAGTATTGTTAAAAGATAACCATCTGTAATTTTTCTCTTTTATTTTCTATATATAAGTATAGGATAACACCAAAACATCACTTAATTTGTTTTATAGATTATTGTTAAAAAATTTCACTAATTTGTTTCATTTTTTCAGCACAAACAAGAAAAGATAGAACATGGGAAAGTAAGCAGTGATTTTACAAACAAAGGTACGTATTTCATGTTCCACTCATTAATAAAATCATGAGAAAAAAAAATTATTTTTTACAGTTCTTAGTCTGGTCTGATGTACATTCCTTTGTTTCAGCCACTGTGGTTTGTGACAGGATGCAGCAGTTGATCCTGAGGTCAGGCAGTGTAAACACAAGTTTGCAGGTATCTTAAAATTTTCATACCAAGCACAACTTTTCTATGATACGTGCAGAGTGATGTTTTGTACACAGACATCTATGCATAATACTACTGTTAAAACATCTACTGAAGAATGACTGTACAATGTAGATGAGTGCTGTCATCTCTCTAAGACTGTATACTCTTATTTGTTAATTTTAGTGGTATCTACCAGTATGACATCTACAATTTTTAGGCTTTAGCAAACTTTGTAAATGAACCTTCAATTATAATCATGGTATAAATAAAAAATATAAAACAGAATAATTTAGGTTTTCTCAGAATTACCTGTAGGTCTTATGTTTCAAACCCCCCTTAAATATGCCATGTATTAATTTGTGCATCTAGAACAACTTAAGTTTATTAACATTTTAAGAATGATAACAAAATTACTCAACTGAAGCATTTTCTTTTCAACAGCAATACATTGTCACCAAGCGTTTTGATCTCCTTTTCCCTCGAGCTGCAGCCTACATGGAAAATCCAAGTCATTTTAACTTGAACCAGCGGTCCGAGGGGATGGACAACTACTACACAGATCTCACCGCCCTTCAGAATCTGTCTGGCCTGTCCCGCCAGATCAACTCAGATTTATCCAATTTATCTGACCACAAATATATAGCGCATCAAATGGCAATACTCTATGTAAGTCACGTTTGATGGAAAATGGTTCGTCAGATTCACATAAAATCAGTAGGACATGTACATGATTTATTAAATTTTCTTGATAGCCAACTACTAGTATTTGTCAAAACAATTTAAATCACAACCACGATATGATTAAATTAAAATTGGATTTGTAAATGTCCTTCTCTATGATATGTTATTAAAGGGTAGTTGTATGAATCTATTCTTAATTACAGTTGTATATAGATGTACATCTAATTGTCTCTTTAAAATTATACATGTACCAAATTAATTTTTTTTTCAGCAATCTTTGAACAATGTTGGACACCCAATATTAGATCCTTACAAAAAAAGTATAGAGGAAAATTTCAAATCCATCAAAACCACGCTTAGTCAGGAATCAGAGTCTGGCAAGAAGCAGTTGTACCCTGAACAGAGAGAATGGTCAGTATAGCTGATGACGGCCGCATGTTGATAAAATGTTGCTGTTAAAAAGACTGTGTCTGATTCAACTTTATCTGATTAGACACAGTAGCATTCTTGAATGAACTCAGTCAAAGTCTAAGATGACACAAATCTTTGAAATTCAACTTTGGACTATGGTTCATTGCTAAGTCAGAGGTCAAGATCAAGGCTTAAAGATTACTATATTTTAAAAAACAATGATTTTGAAGTTAATTTTTTTTCATGTCAAGATGTATGATAAAATAGCCAACACAAAGTTGTTATACATGTACATTCAAAGACAATTAAGCATTGAATGCCTATTTTTGGATGTTGTTAGTCTTAAAACACACCAAGGGTGTACAGATAAATTGAATACTGTGACTAAAAATAATATGCCAGAAATTTTGTCGAGAAAAATCTTTTTTATTAACGAATAGATTCAATTTAACGATTATTTTTCATAAGTACATTTCACATTGGTTATGTAAGTTGAACGTTTTGTTTAATCTTACAATAATAAATGTATTCAAAATGCATGATGATGTTTTATATCATTACATGTATTTGTGTTCATGCACCTTGAAAAGGCTAGTAAGTTTATTCACAGGAAATTGAACATCTTAGATTTCTTATGTAAACATTAGGGGAAATATACACTGAATATAAATATTCTACTATGAATGATTTGATATTATATAGTGTACAGTCATTAATGTTTTATATGTACCATACATGTAAACATTGCTACTGACAACAAGCAATTTAGTGTTTAATTAAGTTTATTTCCTGTAGGTTTCTGAATTTGACAAGTGGAATAGTCAACACGATCAACAGTTTTCCAGCTGAGTTAACAGCAGAAATGTTGCAGCCTGCTCTAATCCTCATGAGGTCCTCAACTTGAATTCCATTCCTGCTTAATGCACTCAAGTCCTCACTGCTCCTCAATTAGTCCTTATTTTCACATGGTCTCTTACATTAATATTAACAAAGAGTTCAGTCTTTGAAATCATCAGTTATATTCATGATTATTAAATAGATGAACATATTTTTTTGTTTTATGTATATACAGAATTTTTTTTCAGTCTCCATTGTGTTCATTTTTATTTTTACATTTGGATTTTGGTTGCTTTAAGCTTCTATCAATCTTGAACATTTCCTCTTGCCATATATATTTTTAGCAAGAAGTTTAGATCGTCTTTTTTTCTAATGTAGTATACTTCACTCATTTAAAACATATCATTCTAAATTTATTGAAGATCTGCAGGGTTTTGCATCCAGATTTATAATATTCATTGTATCTATCTCTTTCATAAGTACAATGTACAAGACCATTTCTCAGTTTGCTCTACAAATTTTGTTCAGTTGATGTTCTTTTTAATGTACATGAATGCTTGTTTTAAACATGGAAGTGCTAAATCACATAGTCATGTATTCATACATCTGCTAAGTTGAGTGTCCCAAAATTCATGTAACTTGATGTGGAAAACTAGTCAATAAATGGTAGCAAGATATCAGAAACAATGATTATTGTAATTGAAGCCAAGCTTCTATATGTGTTTATTATTATCACGATTTATTAATGTGCACATGAGTTAGCAAACAAAAAACAGTACTGTATGTGGTAGAGATGATTTATGCTGAAATATATAACTTGTGATACTTGTCACACAAGAAAGTGGACATAATTTTATTTTGATCAATGCTATTTTTTGCTTTTCTTAGAAGGAAAGAGATCTTTTTTTATTTGTGTCTGTGTCAGAAAAGTGCAGCAACTTTTACCAGTGACTCTTAAATTATATTCAGATTTTTCTGTAGAATTGGAGAGGAGAAAATTACTTGTTCAGAAATATGAAAATTATCTAAAATGTAAATGATTTGAAATTTCATATTTTTTTTTAATATTTTGAAACAAGGATATATGAAATTAATTAATAAAATATATGCTCGTTTTGTAAACATACTTGCCAATATGTGTCTAACATATAGTCTCAATGAAACTGTTTTCATACATGCCATTTTGGATTGAATCTCACATGCTTTTGTTTCTGTATCAAGAATGGCGTTCCATCATTATGTTCATGCAATTTTAATTATGCATGGCTATAGTTTGTGTAAACTTAAAACCATGCAGAGCCGTTCATTTGCTGTTTCAGTGTTATCAGTAGTTCTGGTTTACATTAGGCTGTTTTGAATAAAATATAACATAGTGATTGCAAAGTTTTCTCAAATCCTTGCAGACATCTTCATGTAGAAGTGGAGGAGGTTCTTGATATTAGTACATGTATATCATACATGTACTAACTATACATCATAGAGATGGTGACCATCTCAAAGGGCCCAGCTTTATTACACAACATGAGGATGTAAGGCATAACAGAGGCACACTTTGCTTTGACCAAAACCTCTGACTGAAATTTAGCTTAAGATCATTTCAAACACTTTACCCAAAGGCATTCAATGCAGTATGGGTAAAAAAAGAATAGCCATATTGCATCAAGGAGAGAAAAAAATATGCTGTGGATAAGTAATGCTGGATGGGCAGTCAGATTACTTCAGTGCACCTAGAAGGCACGGCCCTAATTAACAAATATATACATGTTTTAAAAATGCTCTTCCCTTAAAATTATTTAAAGAATCATAGTATATTGCTATGCATTAGTTTCACTTTAAACATGCAATAAACTTTGCATTCAAAAACACTAAGCAAATTAAGACTAATACCCATTTTGTCATAGAAGTAGATCCAATTTGGTTCAAAATGGTTCTTGGCCAACTTCTTTAAGTTTCATCATACTTATTGAATACAAGTACAAATATGCTGCCAGATTCCACTTGTAGGTCAGGATGTACTTGTTAGCTTACCTGAGCCAAAGGCTCAAGTGAGCTTTTCTGATCAAAATTTGTCCATTGTTTGTCGTTTCTGTTGTTATTAAACTTTTCACATTTTCATCTTCTTCTTCAGAACCAATTTGCCATTTTCAACCAAACTTGGCACAGAGCATCCTTTGTGAAAGGGAGTTTAAGTTTGTTCAAATAAAGGGCCCTTAAAAGAGGAGATATTTAAGAAAGAATAAAAATAGGGTTGAGTGCTTTAAAAATCTGCTCCAGAACCACTGGGCCAATTTCAACCAAACTTGGCACAAAGCATCCTTGGTTGAATTGAATGGCTTTGAAAATACGGTTGGTTGTTTTAACAAGAGGCCCATGGGCCACATCGCTCACCTGAACAGCAGTTCCTTGTAACATTACATTTCGTAGCATATGCTTTTTCTATTTTAAACATTGAACCCCTTTCTGGGGACCCAGTTATGGTCCGAGGTTTATGGTTGGCTTGAACAACATAAATAGTAACATAGGAATGAAAATGTGAAGCACTGCGGTGGGACCGCACGTACACAACCTGAAAAACTGAACATAGCAGAGTTCCACTTCAAGAGGAATAACTCTCAGACTGTACAGAACACAAGAAAGATAACTCTTGGTTCCACTACATTAGAGTTTACACAATTTGAGGATCCTTGCATAGTAATCTCACAAACTGTAGCATTATAGTTCTCGAGAAAAACTTTTTAAAAACATTTTCAATATATCTTTCTATGTTAAACTTTGAACCCCTCTTGGGGCCACAGTATTAGTCCAGTGCTAAAGTTTTAATTATTTGGAATCTACATTATTTAAGGATGCTTGCCTAGTTATCTCACAAGCTGAAGCATTATAGTTCCCTAGAAAAAGATTTTTCAACATTTTCCCTCTATATTTCTATGCTAAACTTTGAACACCTCTTGGGGCCCCAGTATTAGATTGAGATCACGGCTTTTATAATTTCGAATCTACACTATTTGAGGGTGCTGACGTAGTTTTCTGACAAATTGATGCATTGTAGTTCTCGAAAAGAAGATTTTTAAACATTTTCCATATATACCGGTACTTCTACATTTAACTTTAAACCCATCTTGGGTCTCTAGTATTAGTCCAGGGGTCACTATTTTAAAACTGTCGAACCTTCATTATCCAAGGTTGTATGCATGATAGTAATCTCACAAATTGAAGCATTGTAGTTCTCGAGAAGAAGATTTTTTAACATGTTACCTTTATATTTCTTTAATAAATTTTGACCCCATCTTGGGGCCCCAGTATTGGTCCGGGGGTCACGATTTTACCAATTAGGAATCTACATAAGCGAAGGATGCATGCATAGAAATTCCACAAACTAAAACATTGTAGTTCTTGAGAAGAACATTTTTAAACTTTTCCTTTATGTTTTTTAAAATGTTTAAATTTTGAACCCCTCTTGGTGCCCATCAATTGTCCGGGAGTTACAATTTTTTGAATCTACATTATTTAAGGATGTACATGTATGCATAGTAATATCCCAAACAGTTGCACTATAGTTCTTGAGAAGAAGATTTTAAAACATTTTCCTACATATGTTAAAATCTAAACCCCTACTGGGGCCCCACTTTTTGTTCGGGGGTCACGATTTTTACAATCTTCACTATGTATACAACCTTTTGTGCATGTATTGGCATTTTTGGTGAAGTGGTTCTTGAGAAGAAAATTTTTAAACATTTTTCATATGTAGTTCTATGTTAAACTTTGAACCCCGCCTGGGGCCCCAGTCTTGGTCCGAGGGTCACGATTTCTACAATTTAGAATCTTCATTATACATACAAGCTTTTGTGTAAATATTGGCATTTCTGGTGCCGTGGTTCTTGAGAAGAAGATTTTTTAAACATTTTCCTAAGGTATTTCTATGTTAAACTTTGAACCCCGCCTGGGGCCCCAGTCTTGGTCCGAGGGGCACAATTTTTACAATTTAAAATCTTCACTATATATACAAGCTTTTGTGTAAATATTGGCATTTCTGGTGCAGTGGTTCTTGAGAAGAAGATTTTTAAACATTTTCCTATGTATTTCTATGTTAAACTTTGAACCCCGCCTGGGGCCCCAGTTTTGGTCCGAGGGTCACGATTTTTACAATTTAAAATCTTCACTATATATACAAGCTTTTGTGTAAATATTGGCATTTCTGGTGCAGTGGTTCTTGAGAAGAAGATTTTTAAACATTTTCCTATGTATTTCTATGTTAAACTTTGAACCCCGCCTGGGGCCCCAGTTTTGGTCCGAGGGTCACGATTTTTACAATTTAAAATCTTCACTATATATACAAGTTTTTGTGTAAATATTGGCATTTCTGGTGCAGTGGTTCTTGAGAAGAACATTTTTTAAACATTTTCCATATGTTGTTCTATGTTAAACTTTGAACCCCGCCTGGGGCCCCAGTTTTGGTCCGAGGGTCACCATTTTTACAATTTAGAATCTTCACTATATATAAAAGCTTTTGTGTAAATATTGGCATTTCTGGTGCAGTGGTTCTTGAGAAGAAGATTTTTTAAACATTTTCCTATGTATTTCTATGTTAAACTTTGAACCCCGCCTGGGGCCCCAGTTTTGGTCCGAGGGTCACGATTTTTACAATTTAGAATCTTCACTATATATACAAGCTTTTGTGTAAATATTGGCATTTCTGGTGCCGTGGTTCTTGAGAAGAAGATTTTTAAAGACATGCACCCTAAACTTACTGTTTCGCAATTATCTCCCTTTTGAAAAGGGCTGTGCCCTTTATTTTAACAATTTATAACCCCCTTTTCATAAGGATGCTTTGTACCAAATTTGGTTAAATTTGGCCCAGTGGTTTTTGAGAAGAAGTTGAAAATGTGAAAAGTTTACAGACGGACGGACAGACAGACGGACGGACGGACGGACGACGGACAACGGGTGATCAGAAAAGCTCACTTGAACCTTCGGTTCAGGTGAGCTAAAAATCTTCTCCAGAAACAGTTTTAATCAAACCTAACACAAAGCATCGTTGAGGAAAGGGCTTTTATGTTTGCTCAAATGAATGGCCAGTCCTTCAAAGGGGAGATAATTAGAAAAGAGTGAAAATAGGGTTCAATGTTTAAAAAATTAAAAAATTCAGGATCTCCAATTTCAACCAAACTTGATCCAAAGCATCCTTGAGGGAAGGGCTTTCAGGTTTTTTAAACGAAGGTCCATTACCTCTACCAAGGGGGGATAATTAGAAAAGAGTGAAAATAGGGTTTAATTCTCCAGAACCACAGGGATAATTCATACCAAACTTAACACAAAGTATCCTTGGGGCATGGCGTTTTAGTTTGTTCAAACAAGCGACAGTTCCCCTTCATAGGGGAGATAATTAAGAAAGAGTGAAGATACGATGAGGAAATTAAAAAAAAAAATCTTCTTCAGAACCAAATAGCCTGTAATAACCAAACTTTTACTTTAACTTTATGATATATGGTATACGTAGATATAAAGTTATTCAAGTCATGACCCCAGGGGGTCAGGAAGGGGTCCTAATGGGTTCAAAGTTGAATAATTCTTTTGAAGAATTAAAAGGCTATTGTTTGTGAAAATGGATTATTTAACCAAATTCGAATTTTTAAGTATTGCCTTTTCCCCTATTGGTCACCATGAGGTGGTTGGGGGGGGGGGGGGGGGAGTTATTGGATTATATTTAGAAGAAATTCTTCTGAAGCAAACAGCTAGTAAATGGGGATGGTAGATAAGGATACAAGGCTGAAGAATTTTGTAAATAAGGTTCGTAATGATGAATTTTTAGTGTTATTATCTGTTCCAAGTAATTACATTATAAGGTTAGATATAATAATTTTAGAAATACATTCATTTTTCTAATATACTGAAGCCAAATTAAAATCGGGAACAAAATCTTCATTGGATTCCGAATATTCAAACAATAGACTAGCCAGTTTGCTGTCATTGATTACAAGTGCAAGCGACCTTTAAAAAATGACAGGGAACCAGTCTATTATTCCTCTATATTGGAGGAAACATTTACATTATAATGTTGCAAGTTATATTTTCTCAAGTTAAATGATTTTTTTGGAAGAAACTCAAATTGAATTATCAAATTGAATTAAACTAGAAAGAATGAGCTGGAATAACTTTGTTTGGAAGGTGTTTGATGGCTTGTAATCAGCTTAAACAAATAGATTGACTGTGCACTAATATTCTACTATTTGTATTAGACTGGGTAGCCTAGCTGTCCTAACACTGCTGATTAACTGATTAGAGTTAGGACCGATGTTAATCAGGTGAGCAATGTGGCCCCTGGGCCTTTCATATTTAGATGGATTCCGAGATTTAACAAATAAAATCCATATTAATAATAAGTTTATTTCTAGTAATCAATTCATAATCAACAGAAACAATGATTTCACTAACAAAATTAACATGCAACAAAAATGGAACTAACTGACATGGTCTCACTTTATCACATAAACTTAGAAAAAAAATTGTCATTTAACACTAACTAAAAATGAAAATAAGGAGATTGCCATGGAGTTTTATAAATACATGTACTGAAAATGTAAAACTGTACACAAAGAATCATTAGAACAGATTCAATATCAGCAAGATGTGTGGAAATAAAATGAATATTTCATTTAAAAATAATTAAATTGCTTAGATTGTTGCTTGTTACAATCATATGTCAAGGTTGATTTTTAAGACATATAAATGATAGGATATTGCATCTTAAATTCCAAAAAATTATTTGTCAACTTTCAGCAACTATATATATATAGCAAAAATAGAGTGGTCCAGGACTATAACCATATATATATCTCTTAATTAGAAATGATTGGAACTTATTCATTTTGTTAAAAACACTCTAAACTCTAAAAAATTACATACATGTATTAACTAAAAAATACAGGTGTCCATTAAATGTACAAGTAATCTTGCTGCAGATTGAGACAAGCTGTAACATGTACACTCATTAAAAGGTACTGTTTGGGATGGAAAGTCCTTCGAAGGTTAACAAATTATTAATACTAATATATAAAGGGGGTTTTTTTGGTTGGTTTTAGAGCTAGATTATACGTAAATATAGAACCGGTGTATATATATAAAGCATGAAAGGGCAACTTTAAAAAAAATTACCAATAACATAGTGTTATCAATTATGCCTTAATTGACAATAACAGTTTCAACATACATTTAATATATCAAAGTGTACACATAATATTTCCTAGAACAACTCCCATTTTTTTTACACATTTTCTTCGTGCCCTTTCCACAACTATCACATTTAACCGTGGTTGAAATTTCAGAGCCATTGATAACATTTCAATATTTTCTAACAAAGTACATCTGGTTGTAGAAGCAATTACATATAAATGAAGAACTTTTCTTCGATGAAATTATAGAGCATCATTATACAAATTAAATCAAAATGCAATCACAGAGGCCATTAGGTTACAAAACAAAAAAAACTGATTTAATATCAAATGCCATTAAACTAGATCTTTATGCTATAAATAACTACAAAAACGAAAGAATACTTAATTAAGTGTAATGTAATATATCACAAACGCTGGCTAAAGCGTTCATTATTCTTTTCTGTGTCATGGTTATTATATGTGTACAAGATATGGCAGGTCAGCATTCATTGCACACTTTGTCTGGTGACAGACTGGATGATAAAGATACGGTGTCAGACTGGATGATAAAGATACGGTGTCAGACTGGATGATAAAGATACGGTGTCAGACTGGATGATAAAGATACGGTGTCAGACTGGATGATAAAGATACAGTGTCAGACTGGATGATATAGATACATGAAACAGTAATACTTGACAGAAAACAGGCAAGTGTCAGACTGGATGATATAGATACATGAAACAGTAATACTTGGCAGAAAACGGGCAAAAACGAAGAAAATCAATCTTCTTCTGTCATTGGAGGACAAATGCATTGTAAACCAAACAGATGTACAAGTATATCTAATTAAAAGTTGAATTAGATGACCAGATGTGGTTGTATGTCAGATGACTTTCAGAGACCGTTAATGGATGCATGTTAATGGCACAACTTTTGGACATACATTGTATGTTATACCTGATTTAAACTCAGAAATTATTCTTATGCATAGTGTTAAAACTGTTAAGTTATCTTATCATGAAATCTTTTGTACATCCCTATCTCCAAAAAAAAAAAAACCAACAAAAAAACTATATATAACATGGGTAGTATATATGATTGCCTATCTTGCATTCCATTTTGTCATAATTATATGCCATTCTTAATGGATTTCACCATTTTACTGCTCTATCAACCTGGAAATCAATAAATTAATAGATTATATACACTGGTAAGCTATGATACAATTTACCATAAATATTCTCGTATCTTAATTATACTCTAAAAGCAATACAAATGGATATTTTTAGGCTATGGACCAGCAGTACAACAGGTACAATTCTAGTGAGACGTTCTATTGTGGGATGCTGATCAACTTAATATTATGAAATTTAATTCAGTCAAAAAATTGTATGCTAGCTGCTTACATGTACCTCTTGCATTCATTGAGAGCATTTAAAATATTTTTAAATGTTTGGATTAAAATTAAAAACTTGTTCACTATTCATTGAAAAAATGCATGAACTAGCTGTACATGTATATGTATCACAACGAACAAATCTTTAAAAAGTATTTCAATCTTCATAAATACTGATAATTTCATACACAACATATTTCAAATAGATAATATTGTGACTTTTAAGTTAGAACCAAAAGAGCAATACAAATCTAATCAATCAAGCAAAAGTCATCTGAATTTTTAAAACAGCAATGTAAACTAAGGATCCAAGAGCTTTTTTATAGATTAAAATACCATGCTGTGCATTATTCAGTTGGTTATGGTACATAGTTCAAGAGACGATCGACAATGGCAGATCTAAACTGTATTCCTTTGAAATATTTCACAATTTGTAAAACACTGGGAGACTGAGAAGTAGCAACATGTACTAGATCAGATGAAATATCAGTTCATGTGGGGTTATTTGACAATTAAAAAAAAATGGTTGGGGAAAGTGTGGAAAAGGGTCAAGATTGAACATTTAGTTTATGAGAAAAAGATGAAAATATTCAAAAGTTTATGACTACTGCATAAGAAACTAAGCAGAAAGCAATACATTGACTGACTGAACTGAGAAGATCTAAAAACCTCATAGCCTGTATAAAATATAGTACCTTCTACACAAAAAACATACATGTATATAACAATAAGTCAAGTTAGAAAAAATTATAAAAGAAATCATAAATTATGATGAAATCTGATACTTTTGAGAGATAAAATTTTGTGTCAAACTAATAGGTTGTCATACATTATAATCATGTACACATAAATATTATATATTACTTTACAAAGGACTAAGTGCGGTTTTATGCATTTTTTGCCCCCCAAATCTAAGTTTAAGAAAGAGCTTTAAAAATAAGGTGAAAGATAGTTAAAATCATGTTGGAAATAAATGTGAAAAAGGTTATCACCACAGTGACGTCATAATGTAGAAATGACGTCATGAAGATTGCATTATTTTGATAAATTGATGATTTGTGGCAAAATATGGGTGTTTTCCGATGGTTTTTCGACTAGGAAACATCGAGCGCAGGCTTGCTCAAGTACCATTTTTTAGTATAATGTGTATAACTATCTGAAGAAAAACATATGTTAAAATCGCACTTGAGCAGACCTGCGCTCTATACTTCCGAATGCAAAATATAGAGCAAAAATGAGAATATTTTCATTTGTTTGCATATTTCCGGGAATTGGGTCATTTAGGTGACGTCATAGATTGACAGCGAATGGGCAATGATGACTAAAATCAACATCAAAGCTATAGGAATTCTCTATACAATGATTTGTGAAGATTTTATTTTTATACGATACAATTTAAAAATTGGTTGAAATCGGGGGCAGATATTTGACCATACCGCACATAGTCCTTTTCTTAATTGCTACATTTGTATCATAATTCATAGTGTTAGCTAAGCTTGTATAGTATGTCAAAAAGATTAAATTTAAGAATAAATGACACAAAATTCTTTGAACAAAATTGAGGTTTCGGATCAGATGAGGTTTTGATATACATGTATATTAAAAAGCACCAAAGCTTTGCAATTAAGGTGTTCCAGTAATTGACAATAGATTTGTATTTATGAAAATACATGTAATAACAATGGAAAGAAACAATAGTATACAGTCAAATCTTGTCACAACCAATCACATCAAAACAAAGTTTTCATATAATTATATAAAAAATTTAAGAAAAAATATGCATACTTTTTTTATGTGTACATGTATACAGAGCTTTTGAATCAGAGGTATATGTATACATCTGTTGACATCAAGTTTAAAAATTAATGAATTTCTTTCATTAGACTAGTAACAGTAAATATGTTATATCATCAAAATTATAACAACTTCATTAATCACATTCAAATACATGTATAATAAAAATACCCATACTATATGTGATAAAAAAATAGGATATCATTTGCATTCCTTAAAAATAGCATACTTCTCGACTGTAGAAAGACCACAACTCTCATCACAAATTAAACTTAATACACCTATACCTTCAAACTCAAATTGATACCTTTTCAACTATTCCACTACCATTCTGAAGAAGAGCAAGATAAAATTGTAAAAGCTTTCTAGCCCCCCCCCCCCCCAATTTTTTTTTTAATATATTCACAGCTTTTGCATATATAAATACACGAGTGATAATGATTCAAAACCACATTGATCAGCCTGTATATTGAAAAAGTAATTCTAAAAAATTGGAAATGAAATGATCTAACTCAGAAAACAAATCCAACTACATGTACATCTAATACTGAGCTTGGTCTCGGGTATCAGTTAGCGATACTCAGCCTTACATTCCAGTAATTCAAAAAGACATCAAAGCCCTATAAACAATATGATCTTATAAAAAAATTAAGAAATTATTTTGCTAACAGGTTCTATGTTATAGTTTGGTCATAATGTATGGTTTTCTGTGGCATCCAGCATCATCTTGAACTTTGAATTGGAGTTGGACATGAGTTTTCCAGGTGTATCAAACTCAGCAACCTGTAACATCAGGATTACACATTTAGTACATTTCTATATTGCTACTTCCATGTAACTAAATGAGTAGCACATTATTAAAAGTTGCACAAATCATAGCAACTATGAGACTATATCTTTTAAGAAAAATAATTATTCAAACCATGAAGTATGATTTTCGCTTGTGTGTTGCACTTCAACAGCAATCAATGTTTGAGACATCAAGATAAAAACTCAATAATTTTATCTTAAGTTTGAGAAGCGATACTCTGTTTGTTATGGTTTTATTTCATTCTGTAGCTTTCAAAACATTTTACATACAATTATTGTGGAATGTAAATATTGTACATGTATCAAGCTATTTCTCCCCTATGCTATTGTTACCTTTCCCTCCTCCATGACCAGGATACGATTGCAAGATAAGACTGTATTCAGTCTGTGAGCTATGATTAGCATGGTGCAGTCTGAGAAAGCCTCCTTGATTGTTGTCTGCACTAGCGCATCTGTTTCTGTGTCGATTGCAGCAGTGGCTTCATCAAGCATCAGAATCTACAATCAACCAATTCACTTAAGTCATTGACTCGCCAATCACTTATATCATACAACATATGATGGGGGTACTCACTTATTTTCAAAGAATTCATCTAAGATAATATTGAACCAAATCACATACATGTATTTAAGATTGCTATTCATGGAGGAGACTAAATGTTATTCACTTTCAAAGACAACATCAACATGAATTGATCAAATTCAGATCTAATATCATTGAATTAATCTTTAAAAAAAACAAGCTAAGGTTGATAAAATGAAAAAAATTTAAATACTGTACATGAACTGAAGGCATTGGTTGTTCAAATACAAGCAATACTGCATGAATGTTTAATGAAATTAAATTTGTTAACTTATGGTAATATACATGTAGTAAAGAATGTTGTGCTTGTAGTGTACATACTTTGCTGTGTCTTAGCAGAGCTCTGGCCAAACACATGAGTTGTCTCTCTCCTACGGAGAAATTCTCCCCGTTCTCTATCACCTGGGAGTCCAGCTGACTTTCCATGGAAGCAATCTACATGTATTTAGAGAAACAAATAATCGTTACTGGGGTACAGGTATAGGAGAATCAAAAACCTTCAATGAATAAACTTGAGGAACTATGAACTACTATAAACGTATTACATATGGCTAGTAGGTACATTCATGAATGCACTAAAACAAACCCATGCTCTTGTTGAAAAATCATTTTCGCCAAATATCGTAGACATGAAATATAATATGTTTACAATAGGTTTGTAACAGTTATGTGTGAGTTGTAACATCATGCATCATGTCTCGTTAGAAATTCTTAAAAGCATAATTATCTCTTACATTTACATTTTACGGTAAAATTATTAAGCTTCGGTATTTAACCCCTGAAAGCAGACACATGTAACTCCCAGTTTCTTTGATACAACACCTGACTGTGTACATGTTTACATACTGAAAGTGACTTACAGTTTCTTTGATGTGGCACTTTTCCAGGGCTGACCACAGGGCCTCATCATTGTACTCCCCAAAGGGATCCAGGTTATACCTTCAATAGAATCTCATATATCAGACAGCTGAACACATTTTCTGTTAATCACTCAGGATGAACTCTGTATGTACATTTACATGTATGTAACATAATCTTATTGTTATCCAATAAGTTTTCTATACACTAGACAGATCAGTTCCAAAACATTTACTTAAAGGACTACAATCAGATTACAGTAAGATCTCAATCCACTGCAATAGTTTTATGTGGATCTTTACATCGGGACATAAAATTGTTGAAGTGAAACACTGGTTCTAATCAGATTAGTCAAAGAATCTTCATGTTAGATTAATTTTCCTTTACATATGCTGTGTAATGACTGACCTGATGGTTCCTATGAAGAGGACCGGGTCCTGAGGAATGATGGACAGCTTGGACCTGAGGTCCTGCAGACCCAGTGTGGAGATGTCAATCCCATCCAGCTTGATGGTTCCAGACTCCAGCTCCACCAATCGAAACAAGGCTACGCCGAGTGATGACTTCCCTGGAAAAAAACAGTGAATATTCATGTAATTTCCTTTAAAAAATTTCAGTAAATGTAAAACATACATCTACTTATTTACAAATAAGTTCAACAAAGTAATGTAATGTTTAATCTTATTAATGATATAACAATAAATAGATCATCCCTTCCAGAGACCTATGAATCAAACTTAATTCTGCATGTGATACCAAAACATACATGTATCACTTCATAAGTTTGCCATAAATGATAAAAAAGTATGATTCTCTATTTGTGCTACATGTAAACTATCAGTATTCTGTAGTTTACATGTAGTGAGATTCAAAATTAGGGTACCTGATCCGGATCTCCCCACAATTCCGATCTTTTCCTTGGGCAGAACATCAAAAGACACACCCTTCAGAGCCAGGGGGAGATTCTCCCTGTATCTAAGCTTCACGTGTTTGAATATGAGCGTGCCCTCGTCGGGCCAGTCTGCAGGGGGCTGATTCTTCTTGTCCACCTCTGGGCCCTCAGACTCTGCTTCCTATCACAACATGGTAGTACAGAAGAAAACAGATCACTTATCTACTATTTTTGATTTCACTATACATGTACATGTATTTATCGATACCATAACTTATTTAAATTTGAGAGCTATAACTGTCAAGAAAATTTTCTGTAAAAAACAAATCTTTACTTAATTCTTTGATTTTGTGTAATGGGTATAAAACTATTTTTTTTATTTGGGACAACTTTATTTTGCAATTTACTGTCAGTAAACTTGATTGTAGACTTAGACTAATTTTCGTGACCAAATGTAAGTATGGATAAGCAAATACAACAGAAATTAGAGGACTGTTTTAAAGCAAGAAATACTGAGACAGAGATGGGGAACCTTGTAGAATTTTTCACATCAAAATCAAATTTGGTTTACAGTACGTAAAATTCTATGAGATACTCATGATTATGCAAAGCCATAGCACTCAATCATGACATCTCATTGGTTAATCAACATCAGAGGCTGTACCTTTTCGTATTGGGCGAGTCTTTCTACCGACGTAAATCTGGCCTCCGTATCAATGGCCATCCTGACAGTGAACTGGAATAACCCTGTCATCTGAAGTAATAACATTATTGATAAAGCATAGATTTCATTCACATACAGGTAAAATATTTAAAGTATTAAGTTGAATTATTAGTTATCAATAAGAATCAACATAAAAGACAACATATTAATTAAAGACAACCTTTTATCTTGGTTTTAGTTCATAAATCTACATGCAGTTTGACACATTAAATTTTCTCTGAAAATTAAAATGAAATTTTTTATAATCAGTATTCAGTGAGTGAACTTGAGGTGGAGAGTACTGCATAAAAATCATCCTCTCATTTATGATAATTTCAATGTTAAAGGTCAACTAACCTGTACAGAAAAAGCCAATGCCATTCCCGCTAACGCTGTAGGAATGTTAGTGAGGATCACCAGTAATCCTGTAACAGCCACCACAATAACACAGATTAAATCCAGACGGATAGCCAGCCAACGATTGGAGGCCGAAAACAGGAAGAAGGGGAGAGAGTTGGTGTCTAGCAGCTGGTGAAATCTACAATACACAACCACACAAATAACACTCACTGTAAAACATTACATGTACAGTAAAACACGCTTATAACGAAGTCCCAGGGACGGGTAAGTTAACTTCATTATAAGCGTAATTCGTTATATCCATCAAGTTCACAATATGAAATAGAGACTGTAAGCGTCAATTCATTATAAGCGTGTTTGCTATAACCGTGTTTTACTGTACATGTAAATACATGTAATGGTTTCTTTTTATCAAGTGATTCAACATATCACATTAACCAGTACCTCCATGAAATAAATATGATAAAGCTACCAGTATAAACCAATTTGACAGCTGCATGCTAAGATAGAATCATTAATTACAGAATTCTTGTTTTTGGATATTACTGTACACAGGAAAATATTCACCTCTGTTTTATAGTGGAATGCTACACCAAAATTTTATTTTATAGATCGTTAGAGAATCATTTCTGTAGCAAGATTATGTTGTTCATAGAAGTATTATGTGTATAGGCCTAAAAAATTTTATATGAATTTTTTTGTATTTTTTTCCGAAAAAGTAGAAAATCTATTTTGGTTGCAAGTAACGCACTGTAGAGTTTAAAATTTGATGTGAATAAATTTATAATATAAATATCTAATAAATTTTGTCCAGTAGTGTCAAATAGACGTTTTATTTTTTTAATAAAAAAAAAATTTATGAAAATAAAAAACTTTTTTTGATAATATTTTTCAAACCTATGGATAAAATTTTCTAAAGAAATGTGTTCTCTGGAAAGGAAATATAAGGCAATCAATTTTTTAAAAGAAATTGAATCAAATTGGCGAAATTTTAGAGATAGTGCAAATTTTCAAAATGAACCACATCCGATTGAAATTAAACTGATCCCAACTTGAATGACAGAAAATTTAAGTATATAACAAATTCACCTAAAAACTAGGATGTTTGGTTGTAATATGGTTTGAAATTTAGGAGAACAACTACTAATTCAACTGATTTCTTGTCTGCATGTAAAGAAAAATTGTTGATTTTCAATTTTTTGCAATTTCGATCGGGATCAGTTTGTTTCTAATCGGGATCGGCCAAATTTTGAAAATTAGCAATATTTCTAAAATTTCGTCAATTTGGTTCAATTTCTTTTTAAAAAGTGATTGCCTTATATTTCTTTTCTACAAGACATGTCTATTTAAAAGATTTTATCCATAGGTGTGAAAAATATGAATAAAAGATATATTTTTATTTACATAAAAAATTTTCATTAAAAAATTTAAAACATCTTATTGACATATCTTGTCATGGTTTATTAAATATTTGGATTATGCATTTATTCATATCAAATTTTAAACTTTACAATGCACTACTTGCAACCAAAATAGATTTTCTACTTTTTCTTAAAAATACCCCCCCAAAAAATCGTATAAAAAATTAAGGGCATATATCCTTCTTTGAACAACGCAGTTGTGCTTCAGAAATGATACTCTAACGATCCATAAAATACAATTTTGGTGTAGCATTCTACCTTAATTTCGCCCCTTTCGCTCTCTTAGTCAAAGCAAATTTAAGTCCGAGTTGATTAAAAACAATTTTTAACTAGACAACATTGAGATGGTGATCATCTCAAAGGGCCCTGCTTAATAATGGACAATAGGATTAAGATTTTCAGAGAAGTTTGCTTTGACTTGGCCTAAAACTTTCCAGCAGGCATAGAACTTCTATTTCAATCTCATTACCCCTTACATACAGGCGTTTTTGTTCAATCTAAGCAAGATCAAGCATATGGGAAATAATATATGGTCCAAAACTAATAATAAAGAGATCCACTATGACCTTCACATTGACTTGGTTCAAGGTCAATGCACATCATTAATTAAACAGCTCTGATTAAGTAAAGTATTAACCAAATAAGGCTATGTGGAGCTCTCAAAAAGAATTTTTGCATGGTCTGATATGACCTTGACACTCGACCTACAAACATCATTCAAGATCACTGAACTGGGTGAAGTATGAGCCAGACTGGCGCAAAGGGAGAAAATTTATGCTCTGGACAAGGATTTTTCATATAATTCTGCTATGACCTTCTCATTTGACCTTGAAAATTGGTTCAAGGTCACTACACACCATTTATTCAAAAGTTCTGTTTATATGAAATATGAGCCAAATAGGGCTAAGTGTAGAGTATATATGCTCTAAAAATGGATTTTTATGTGGTCCGATATGACCTTGACCCTTGATGAACAAACTACCGTTACATTTGAAAGTCACTGCACACCCTTTGACCATAGACACTCTGTGAGTGAAGTAAGAGCTAGACTGGACCAAGGGGAGAGAAGATATGTCCCGGACAAGAATTTTATATATTATTCTGCTATTACCTTAACCTTTTACTTAGAAACATGGTTCAAAGTCACTGCACACCCTTATCCAAAGGCACTCAGTGGATGAAGTATGAGACAGATTGGGCAATTGGGAGAGAAAATCTGCTCCAGACAAGTGTTCTCGGACGGACAGACTGATTACCATAGGGCTCACTCAAAGCACAGCCCTAATGAACTAATAAAACTGGTCTCAATGTGTCAGGGCAAATTCAAGTGGTAGTGTGTAGTAGGGCAAAAAAAACACTGGGTGAAAATAACTCTGTATACAGTACATGTATAAATCAATGAATTTTTCATTATTCTGAATTTTATACATGTAAGATGCCATAAAAATATATGTAAATGTATTAACACTGCTATCGCTAAAAAACAATTTAAAAACTGTCAAAAGTTCTGTACATGATAACATAAAATGTAATTATCAATGAACCTACCTGTCCATGAATTCTGTTGACTTGCCAAAAGCATGGATAGTACTGATGCCTTGAACTGTGGCAGTAATATGGCTGATTAAAGGAGATCGAGTTTTTGCATCCAATCGCTTTAACTCGCGTACACTGGAGGTAAACACTATGTTCAACAGGAAAAACACTATTGCCAGCGGCACGAGGGCGATCAGAAAATACGGGGAAACATACACAATGCTTATGAGAGAAAATATAATCATCAGAATATTCATTAGAAACACTTCGGCACTTCCTGGTAACCTCACATCAACTGAAAAAAAAAAAAAAAGGATAAGTCACCCAATAACAACAAATAAAATCCTAAATTAAGTTTGAAATGTTGTATGATATATTATATATTAATTAATTATCCTTTTTTAAAAATATATTTAACCATGAACCTTTTTCTTCTACACTTTGTGTTTCTGCATTAAATTTACATACAAATGTAAAGTAAATTAGCAAGGAGAGTGTAAACTATCTATTGTCTAAATTCATACATGTATTAAAATACAACTAAAATTAAAAATTTTACTCACTTTCATCCATGTCATAGGAAAATCGATTTACTATTCTTCCAATTGGAGTTGAATCAAAAAACTTCATGGGACATCTCAGAATTTTGAGGAAGTTTTTGTCATGAAGTTTGCTAGATGCATGCAGTGTGACCTGGTGTATGAACAAGTAAATTTAGTCTTTGATGCACTCATTTTCAAATTTTGATATTAGCATTCAAGGTTTGACTTTTAAGCAAACAGCAGAAATCTGATCTTTCCCAAAACTACAGCTTCAGTGAAACAAAACATCCAATTTCATTACCGGTAGTTTTATGACCTTATTTAGAGCAGGTCAAAAAGACCACACAAGGTCAAAGATCTAATTTCAAATTTCCATTATATTCATTAATTAAGGCAAATCAAAGAAAATATATTCTTCTGAAACAAGGGTTAAAAGCCCAATTTTATCATACCTTCATGAAGAAAAAGGCCCTGAGTAGGGTTAATACGACCATGACTATTATACCCATCCCATAAATCAAGGCATAAAAGTCCAATTCTGGGTTGTCACGTATATCTTTACTCATGATGGTTATATTGTTGCCCATGTCAATCGTGGTATTCTAAAAATATAAATAAATATAAAATAATATAAATAAGATATTCATAGATGTAACATTCGATCTTCCCCTATCAAACAATGCTTAATAATATATTATTGGATTCAAAATCTTCTTCATTAATCTGTAAAGTCTTCATGTCATGTATTCATGAGTAACGGTGAAACATAATTTAAAAAAATGACCCTTTGCTGTAACTTACAGGCGCTTACTCATCTGCCCCATGAATATAAATACTTACCCCCTTGCTGTAGCCAATAGAAGATGAATAATCACCCCACAAGTAGAGTATCATAACTATCCCCCCTCCCCCACTTGTTGTAGCCAGTAGAATGTGATAACCAACCTTACCCTCTTATTGTAACCAATCAAATATGAATACTTACCCCGCCCCCTTGTTGTAACCAATAAGACAGCCACCAGCTTGTCCCAGTGGACACTCCAATGCTGAGAATGTACACAAGCAAGACAAAGCCAGATATGAAGAAACCCCCTGCTGCTTGCATGTAATTTCCATATGTTCTGAAATTGACTTTGCCTGTACTCGTTTCCTCTGCTACAATCAGTCGACCCTCTGGAATACAAAAGTCAGATGTAACAGTAATGTCTGCCGGAAACAAAATTTATTTCATTTTTGTGTGGAGAACATGTAAAGTTTAAGACTAATCAATTCTATACAGTATTTATATAAATTTACTGTTGGTTTTTTCCTCTTGGGTGGCACTGGTCACAGACAGCTGTTTGTCCAGACCTGGATGCACCTGCCCTCCATCCAGCACACCTGTATGTGAGCCAGGACTCTGGGACAGTTCCGATCGGACGGACAACGTCCTGTTCCTGTTGTTGTTGCTGTTGTTATGGGGAAATACTGGCTTCTCCTTTAGACTGATAGGTGATATTGGGTCTAGTAGAGAAATACTCATTAATTTTGAGAAAAATGAAAAGTGTTTTTAATAAAGATATGAAAGTTATAAACACAATAATTTTAGCTAGGACCTAAAAATAAAGAAATATCTTAAATTTTGTTTATTTCTTTTGATAGACATATAAACAAAAATAAACAGATAGTTAGGTATAAAAATCACCATTGTTCACTATACATGTCTACAGACTTAAATAAAATGAGATGTGTTCGTATTTAATTTTCCAACTTACCGTCTGTGATTTCCTCTGCCTCCTCCTGAGTGTAGTACGTGTTAATGAGACTGGAGTATTCCCCGTCCTGCTGCATCAGCTCCTCATGCTTCCCTCTCTCCGTGATCATTCCATCTTTAATGACGATGATTCCATCACAAGAACTTAGGTACTGAAAAATTATAAGAATAATACGATAAAAGATTGAAACTTTCCTCCAAATTTTATATTGCCATTAAACATTGAAATAAATGCTTTTGCTTGCATGCTTTATATGAAGCATTAAAATTTAAAACAAATAATCTAACTATTAATAAGGACATTCAGATGAGAGACTTGTTAAAAGAAAAAATATGCATACAACATGTATTTTCTAAAATGACCTTAACCTCTGACCGAAAATTTAGTTCAAAGTCACAGCACATCATTTACCCATGAGCACTCTAAGGATAAAGTTTGAACTATGGCAAAAAGGAGAGAAAAAACAACTTACACAAAGATTTGCTATGACTTTGACCTCTGACATGAAAACATGGTTTAAGATCACAGCACACTCTTTACCTGAGAGTACTCATGAGCCATTGTCCAAAGGAGAGAAAATAACCTTTAAAAATGATTTTAAAAAGAGATATCTTTTTCCCATGACCTCCTCCACTTGCTCCACAGGTGCTTAAGGATAGGACCTATCCCCACTCTACTTCACCTATCCCATGTATAAGGTCTTTACTCCTTTTTTTAAAAATCATCAGTTTATGATAAATTTTTGATCTAATTTAAACACTCAGTCCAAATATTGCTTCAAACAAACCTTATATAAAAATGGTACTCATCTATATATATAATACAACAAGGTTGTTAAATTCATATGCAAACGAGAGGCAGTGCCAGGGAACAATTTTGTTTAGATGTCCTATTAAACTAAGGCAACCAGTGAAAATGGTGACTTTATGTCACAGCTTAATTATTCCTTTCACTAATCATCTGTCATTTCCAAATAAATAGTACATTTGATGGGTGAATTGGCAGGAATTGGGACAATTTTCACCAACAAGATGAGTGTTAAGAACTGATGCAACTTTGATATGGATTGTCCCTATTGCGTGCCTATTGCATCATTTAACTGGGATGGGGTGGGGTCGATCCTCAAGCACTTGTGATAGGCTCTATGAATAAAGTTTGAGACTGATTGGTTTCAGGAGACTGGAAAAAAAAACTTGGAGAAGCGAAATAAGATGGAGAGACAGACTACCGATAATCACTATATGGCTCCTATATATAAGAATCAATACCAAGTTCAGTTGCATGTAATCTCTCATTACCTGAAGTTGGTGGGTGACAAAAAGAATCGTTTTGTTGGGTTTGTCTTTGAGCCCTTTGATAAGGCATTCAGTGAAGATATGTCTCCCGACATGGATATCCACCGCGGAGAGAGGGTCATCCATCAGATAGATGTCCTTATCAGCGTACAGGGCCCGGGCCAGGGCCAATCTCTGCTTCTGCCCTCCGCTCAAATTTATGCCCCGCTCCCCAACCTGAATGAAAACGTATACCATGCAAAAGTACATCTCTGATAGAAAAGCTTAATCAGTAAAGCCTGGCCTGATTTACATATGCCATTGCAGCAAGCATGAAATAACATGCAATTTTCTAACACTTCTTAAAAGGCTTTGGGATAAGCGGGTTTTTTGTTACATTTTAGATGGACAAATTGGCAATTCTGGCATGGTCTCTTAAAGAAAGTTTGGGACAAATCTCTACTATTGTTCTTAGGACCCTGCATTATTTGGTAAAAGATAACAAAATCATTACCTCTGTTTCATCTCCTGAAACAAACGTCTCCATATCATCTCGAAGACAGCAAGCATCAATGGCTGCATTGTACCTGTTACAGTAACATAGATATTTATAAAAATATTGCAAATGAGATTATCCATAAATTGACATTGACACCGTACTGACATTTTGAGACTGCACAAACCTGTCCTCATTGTACATCTCTCCAAAGAGGATGTTTTCCCTGATGGTGGCATTGAGAATCCAAGGTTGTTGTGAGACATAGGCAATGCTTCCACTGACTGCTACCTTACCAGAGGTCTTTATCATCTGAAATGTGTCAAAAGAAAGGATTGCTTTAAATAAAATGTATAACAATAATCGTTGAGAAATTAATTCAGATGGTTTCTAAATACTGCCAAAATCCTTCTTTCACCACTTACCCTTCCTAGGATGGCTGATATAAGAGAGCTTTTCCCTGATCCCACACTGCCACACACTCCTAACAGCTTCCCCTACAAAACATCATCATCATCAGAGTGTCATCATCATCATCATCATCATCATCATCATCATCATCAAAAATCCTATCATCATCATTATCATTATCATTAAAAATCCTATTTGGAAAATATCAAAAACAAAAATTTGCTTTTAAATATATTTGTTCATAAAATGCGTGTATATACTTCCACCATCCTAAGGACTATTGCTGACCATCATCATATTACTGTAACCATAAAATTAATCTAAGAATGTCCATAGGAAAGAACATGTTTACCGACCTTTTCCAGCACCAAATCAATGTCTAGTAGTACAGGGGGAGCCAACGACTCTTTCTCATCCGAACTCTGGTTCAGTTTTTCTTTTTCCTCATCCTTACCACTGGTTTTTCCATTTGCAACTGGAAAAAATTATGGCCAAAAAAAAATTGCAGATTTGCAAATGTTAATATATTTCAGCAAAATAATCATCTGTATAATGCTATGATACATGCATTGGTGAGATTCGGTAAAGATGACTTGAAGCCATTGTCAGAATCCCTGGGTGCAATACCTGTAATCTGGACATCCAGCAGCCCTATATTCTGTATCAGCAGATCCTGATCCCAAGCAAAGCATGCTTTCTTGATGACCACTGCATACTTGGGGTTGTTGATCTGTGATGTGTGGGGTTGTATCTCCTCCATCATTAACAGACTCTGTCATAAAACAATACCAAACAATAAGTATATGTGACTAAGTGAAATACAAATCATAAGATTAAAAAAAAAAACACAGAATGTCCATGGGCCACACTGCTCACCTGAGCAACAATACTCAACTATTACAAATTAATGATTTTTGCATTGATAAAATATTTTAAAATGCATTTATGGCCAAATATGATATATATTGACAAAATAAAAATGTTGATTCACATCCTACATATAATGTACGTGATTCATATTTCATATTTTGAAGTGTCCCATTCCTTTTTAAATCAAAGCCAGTGAAATGCAATAATACTTTTCAGTGCAAACATGTTAATGAATGAGAAGTTCCACTGTATTACAGTATCAGCTTTCTGAATGTTAATAATAATCAATATTAATTAAGCAGATTCAAGCAGAAGATGTTGGCAGACATCTTGATTTCTCTGCATAGAAACAACACTGGTTCAGAGAAAAATTTGTTACAAGTATATCAATATGTATGTTTATAGATAGAGTATGATTAGAATACCCAGATATAATAAGACATAATAATTTAAAATCTATAGGATATAAACAAGTATAAAAAAAACTTATGAAGCACTGGCAAGCAATAGACAAAACCTAAAGAAACTTGATCAGTGAGCAAAAAAGTTTCTTTTCTTTTCTTCTTTTATAAACATCTGTGTATTAACAATGTATTATGCATCAATACAAATGTATAATTATTTTTTCTATAATTTTGCAGCTCTGAAAAAATACTAGTTTAACATAAAAATTCAATATTTTCAATACTTTATGTTCAAATTCAATCTACATATACAATGTACACGTTCACAAATATAGGAAGGAAGCACCACACACCACTACAGTGACTAATGCTGTATCAAAGGATTTGCTCCTTTCAATGAAACTAACAAAACCAATGTGAAAATATGAAAATGTGAATGAATGTGGAATGTACCTTAACCCTCTCAGAACAAACTTTCACTTCAGACAAATGTCTGACTATGCGAGCCGTGTGGTTCAAGACTGGTTTTAATTTGTTGTTAATAGATACCAGAACAAATGCCTGGAAATAAAAACAAGAGGACTGTGACAATGGTCTATCTATGAAACACATATTTTTTTAAGGATATCTGCCATGTGTGCTTTCCTTTGTCTGCCAACGCCCCCTATGACTGCCAAGGTATGCAACTCTCTAACACAACACCATATTCTTTGCAATTTTTATAAGCATCAGCACAAAGCATGTCATTAAAAAAAATATTATAAGCCCCCCCCCCCCCCCAAAAAAAGGCAGTGCATAGCTTTGATCAATTTTGCTGAAGTGAATCATTTTTGTGCCAAAGAATGGTTTGGTGAGTGAAGTTATTTGTCACATGCCTCGGCACCTATAAAAAAAGAAGATCCTGGTCAGAGTTATTGTTCCTGTTTTACCTTGCACCTTTGTGTGGACACATACACATCAGCCAGAGCTTTCACTGCGTAAGGAATGACTCCCAGCGAAAATCTCATAGCGTTAAACACCGCTATCATTGTAAAGGCCTGAAATCACAGATCTCAATGATGTATACAATCAACAAGATTACCTTATAATTGAAGGGAGATATACTACTTACTGTAAACATATAATTTAGCGTGCAAGATATTGGGTGGAAAATGATTTTCCAACAAGTTAGTTTGGATTTGAACAAGTGTATTTCTGAATGTGCCTATTCTAATACATAAATGGCATTTAGCAATGTACTTGATTTAGTATAAGGGTCTTTCTGCAAAAAAAGCCAAAAAGATTTCACAGCCAAATGTAATACGTTTACAGTATATTATAGGAAATATTGACATTTGGAACCTGGTAATATTGGCCATTTTTTATTTTTGTCTAAATCAAACTATGGTTTATTATCTAAAAGAGCTGATAACAAACTATGAGATATCCAAGGAATTCACATATTGAAGGTAAATATGTGAATAAAAACATACAAAGACTTTTAAACTGTTTTGTTATGTAAATGGTAGTTATATAGATATTGATGGTCAAGATTTCAAAATTCAAATGTATTTTCTAAGTCTCTGTTGAAATTTCTTAGACTATCTTGGTTAACATTCATGTATATGATAATGATAAACAGAATTATTAAAAAACTAAAGTAATTAGAGAATTTTAAATTTTATTGACTGTAAAAATTGTGATTTGTCAGATTTCTACTGAAAATCAACTCAATATTCTTTCATAATTGTTTCCAAAAACTTTGTATGATTGACTTATACTCTTTACTTAAGTCCTTGGATATGGATGTAAAACATATACATGTATCTACATCTTTAGTCAATACAGTATTAAAGTGTTATATTTTTCTTAAATTTCTCTTATTTTCTTATAAGTAATAACTAACAAAGAGTTTGTCATACAGAGGTAATGCCCTTGTCGAGAGTACCTGTGCTGCATTGAGGGGGTTCCCGGTCATTACGTGGGCAACGATCACAAACACGGAGGCCATGACAGGGACCATGGGGGCCACCGAGGTACTGATGCTGTTGATGTAGGCAGCCTTCTCCAGAACCTTCCTCTCCTGACTTCTTATCCCTATAAAACAACATACAGTTTAACTCCAATGTCTCAAACACTGATATCTTGAAAGCAATGGATATGTCGAAGTGATTTGTAAGTCCTAACCACTTATATTTTTTTAACTATTTAACCCTTAATATCTTGAATACTCGAATATCTCAAAGGTTTAAAACACTCCCATCTGGTTCAAGACAATGAAGTTTGACTGCAGATATATTCCTTTATGGGAGCTGGATGGTTGTACCCTTTTTTTTAAGACTGTTATCATCTCAGTAAGAAAAGCTCTGTTTGAAGATGTAGGATAATATTCAAATTCTAAAGCTCGAACAATTGGAGTTTTTCTTTACTGAATAATTGCTGTGGCTAAAACAAACCATATCTAGAATTAAAGGAAGAATGATGGGAAAGGACGAGTGCACTTATGGGCCCCGGTGAAAAGTGAAAAAATGAAGAATCAAATTAAGCATATTTTTTTCCTTAACATTATCTATTGATATCTATTCCATAAGAATTAACAAGTTTTAGCGCTGAAATTATTGTTTATGAAAAGCACGAAGCTTTAAAACATAGTAGGGGTCAGCAGACATTCGTGATTTTGTATAGTAAATCGAGGACAGGCATTCATTTTAAAGCCTTTGTTTACTGTCAGCCTAACCGAGTACAAACTTGTGGAAAAGACAATATACGCATTATACATTTAGTAAACTCCTGTGAAAGTAAGAAGATTGTACTCGGTTAGGCTGGTACCTAAAAAATGAAAAACGTATGAAAATTTCAAGGTTTTTCCTATAGCAAGCGAAATCTATTACCTGCCTGACCCATGTTTGAACTCACGCATGGAATAAATTATTTCAAACAATCACGTGGTTTCTATCCAGGTAAACGTTTGTCAAATGTGCTCACTGTAAAACATTGACACGTTTTAGATCGCTTTCCTTCATCTTTGTATGGTCAGGAATATTTGTTTGTCACTATGGTAATATGCGACTTCAAAGCTTCATTCGATTTTTTTTTCAGACGTAAAATAATGCATAAAGTATAATTCAGCAAACGCGCCAATCGATCCACCAACAGAGCAATGTTGATTTAAATGTCTCCTCCCTCTGATTTAAATAGACACAATTCAAGTAGGTTCGGTTCGATTTTTCCGGATTTAGATTATTTATAGGCATTTAAAAATCCTCAATTTTTTTAATTGTATTCTAATTTTGGTAAATTTAAGCGTGCATATAAATCAGAAGTATCCATGAGTGCTTAACTATGATGAGAAAAAAGCAATTTGATGATATTTTCTACATATAAACGGCACTGAAAAAGGGCCCATTCTCTATAGCTTAAGTGCACTTGTTCTTTGTTGATCATCCAGTCTCCTTGAAGAGGCTAGGGTATGAACACTGTCTAGACTAGATCCAGTTTTTAGAAAATGATCCTTGTAAAACCATCTCTGTTATTTAGATGGCATTATTTTTATAATGCAAACCTGCAATAGTTCTGGCAAAAGATTTCTCCCAAGCGTACATCTTGATCAGCTTGATACAGTTCAACAGTTCTGTCATCATTCTCACCTGCAAGGAAAACAAGCGCTTAAAAATAAATTACACAGCATTAAGTACACTCACTGACAAGATATTCTATCCAACCATAATGAAATAAATAGTCCTTACATCTGTGCATAGAGTGAAAAAGGTGTGTTTTGAAGAAAAAAAACCTCGAAGTTCAATGATAAAATGGTTAAAATACAAGAAGAAAACAGTTTAAATCACTGCCATGTTATTAGAGATATCACAGGTCAAGATAGAGGTGTTAAACTTTTAACAAATATCTTTGAATTGAAGAGTGAGAGCTGTGAATGCTTAGGTTACCCTTTTATCTGTGATGACTATCCCTTTCCTTCTGAAATGAGCTGTGATTTTGCTGATGAAAGCCTGGAACACAAATTTCACATATTCAAATCCATGCATTGACATGCAAAGTGAGACTGTTCAGGTCTTATGCAAAAGAATAGCCAATCAAACCTAACTTAGTCAATTGTTGTTCCATATACCAGTAAATAGAAATGAATACTTTTCTTTCTTCCATTTTTGGCACCTTATTTTAGGCCTACAGCATTGAGTATGGACTCATTTGCTAGGAGAATTATTACTTTAGTGGAATTGTCACCCTGATTTAAAAAAATGATATATTCACCATAAATGGATAAAACGAGAGGTAAGTGGCACTGCCTACAAGGGCCCATGGACCAATCAGAAATGCTGTGTAGATTATTCCGTACATTAGGATAACTGGTCCACCAATCAGAAGAGGACCAATGGCAAAGGCATCGTACAGCCGCTGTCCGTCATTGCTACATATGTTCACAAGCTACAAAAATATCCAGACGTAAATGAAATTCATGGCAAAACATGATTAGTGTAAATTTGTAAGGCATTGATTTTATTCTCTGACTCTTTAATATTTGATTACAAGTATTAATATGATTTTAAGTTATTTATTATGAATAATTAAATGAAAAAGCCTACCTCTCCAACAGTCTTGTCTTTCAAGCCACGAAGTCGTAAAATTTTGCTATAAAGCATGCTAAGTACAGCCCCTCTCATACGCAAACCTACAGAAAATATACATTGGTAAAATATTGTATAAAAAGTCCCAAATGATGACTCAAAAATCTGTCAATGCATTCAAAATCTACTCATAAGAAGTCTTATATATGTACATGTATATGAGCATACCTGTGGTATAATTTGTCACCCAACCAAGTGCAAAGAACATGGACCTACAAAATTCCATGGCAGCCATTATAATAACCAACGCAATGGCCAAGGTGATGTTGTCATTTCCAGCTGATAGATCATCCAAGATTTTTCTTAACACAAATGCCTGAAAAAAATTGAGAGTTATATAATTTACAGGACATCAGATATAGTGAGTTGCACAACTTTCTTAAAGATAGGATAGCGATAGGATAACTGAATGATATTCAGCATCAGTACTACTGTACCTGCCAATATGGTTACCCAGGTATAAGAAAATGAAATTAACAACTAAGAGTGGGGCTATAGGGATTGACAAAGAAACAAGAACAAAATGAGTAATTTCAACATATCCCACTTCCTGAAAGTTTGATGGCAGGGGTGCTAGTTCATGGGGAGTGGTGGAGAGGGACAGGGAGGGGGAGGGGTTAGGAGTCTGAAATACATGATGTTGTAGTTACATGTCCTTTTCTTCATTAATGATTTTGATAAGAGTAGACCCATACCGGAGCAGCAAAGCTGAAGGACATGGATATGATGAAGGTCAACCCTCCAATAATGACGCGGGTTCTGCTCGCCTTCCATAGAGTTCTGGCAAATGAGGCTTTTTCTGGACCATTGGCCTTTAACTCTTCCTTCCATATTCGATCAAGCCTACAAATATAGAACAGCTCGGATGAAATCATTAAATCTACCGCACATGTATGCAGAATCTTAAAGTTGCAACTTGCAAGCAATATTTACAGTATAACAAACATTATCAACAATGCCCTCTAACCTTTCTGCATTGATCTCTGCTCGGTTGACATCGGGACATCTCATATGTTGGAGGAAGTCGGTGCCTTTTCGATTGATTTTCCACATAATTGGTGTCAGCCATGCATAGGTCATCAGAGAAAAAAAGCCAGCAGTAGCTTCTGGCAGCTCATCTTTGGGGCTGTAGATAGAAACCAAAGTGTCAGTTAAAAATGTTGAAAGTTCAAATCTTCACATACATGGTAATTTATTTTTGGTTTAGGGTGTTATAATTTGATCATATCAAATGTTATTTTTGTTAATCTAATTCATTTTTAAAATATACTTGTATGCTGTAACTCAGAATATATCATTCTGACCTAGCTCTTTTTCTCAAATCTAATTACAGTAAAACACAGTCCTAGGGAAGCCCAAGGAATGAGAGATGATTTATCATAACCAAAATACAATATCTCCAATAACTTTTTTCTAGACAATTTCAAGATTCGGGGAATGAACTGACTTTGCTGTTAGCATACTTTAATTGTAAGAGATGTTCGTAGTTACTGTATTTTATTGAACTTGACAGTGTCTCACGTTTTTGTGAATCGGATAGGTAAAAGGGACTTCATGGCTGACTTGTATTTGCCTTTCCGCCTGGAATACCGCAGGTCTAGTCCTGAAGTGGCTTGACACTCAATGTCCATAAGCCTGAAATCATATAAATAAATTTTTAAAACAAAACGTAAATATCTCTTATAATTTGTACCTAGAGCCATGCAGTGTTTCAGAAAGTAACAATATAATTTTTCTTATAAATAATACAAATAGATATAAACTGACGCAGTTGACCCACAATATATATATTCATATCATGTTTCATAGTAAGTACAAGCATTCAAATTTCACTCTTAAGTTTTAACTACCGGGTGAAAAAATACATGTACCCTATATCTAGATGTATCAATCATGTAATATAAGTGTACCACTTGAAATATTGATTCACTGTGGGAAGCTAAGAGCATGACACACTTGTAATCATAAGATCCAATATGGGCTTCAATTGTTGAGTATTTACAAAAACAGTGAGAGTAACAATTTGTAAAAAAAAATTGAAACTTGCTATCCTGTTTGCTTTTTAAAGGATATAATTGCATGATGAATTTTGATAAATCTCAACCCAAAAAATATATCTACTAAATACATGTATTCAAAACCCACTTTCAAATGCTGTTATGCCAATATTTGTTCTTCAAGTTCAATAAGGAATCTTCAATATTAACACTTACTCTTCAATATCTTCCTCCTCTTCTTCATCTTCATCATCAACCTGATGATTTCCAATAGGATCTTCCTCCGATATCAATGGATCATCCGATTTGGACATTGTTTAATCAATTACGTTAATATGCCTACAAAGTGAGACACATCTAACATATCTATACGTTTGGTTATAGACATCAATTCAAAATTCCAACACTCATCTGTTGACAGAGAGAAATGCTAAAATCTCCATTAATTTCAATTATTTGTGTAACAACCCAAATTATCACTTCAATGAATTTCAAAACAGGTTAAAATATTTTTTATGTCAAAACACCTGAGAGAGAGAGAGAGAGAGAGAGAGAGAGAGAGAGAGAGAGAGAGAATAATTAATACAAAGCAGGAATTGAAACATCTCAGAGTTCAAAACATATTTAACAGAAAACGAGATGGGCCAACAGATAAACAGTTTAGAACTGTCCTGTCCTGTAGTTTCTATGGAACTGTGAATTAATTACCACCAATATCAGTAATCATACTTAATGGATGTAAATATATTCTAGAATTTTAGCGCTTATCTATTTCCAACCCCAGGAAGAATGCATTTCCATTTATAAATGTTATGCATTGATGCTACATTATAATAAGATTTGTTCATTCTTATTAGTGTTACAAAGATGGATTATATCATAAAATTCTTCATGCAGGGGACCCATTTTGGGCTCTATAGCTTCCTAACAACAAATATGTAACATAATGATACATATAATTTAGTCATTATTTCATTTAGCACATGTTTATAACATAAAATAGAAGAAAACACATTTCTTAGCTGTGGGCCACCCCTGAATAAAACACAATTACAATTCACAAATCAAACCAGTTCGTAGTTTAAGTTCCTACTTCTCACAAAAAAAGAGGACAAGACCAAGTAAATAAAATGATCCTACTGAAGGTATTCCTGAACACCCTGTAAGTATATCCTATGAATGCATACAGTTTATTAACATATCTATTAACAGTATATATATATGTGGGTATAACCTTCACCCGAATTCCTTTTCAGTGCATGAAAGTCAGGGTATATGATTATAGAGAAGTGTCGAGACAGAAAACATTTGGTTCCCCATCAAAACAAATTGCAGAGCTCAAAAAAAAAAAAAAATCTCTCTATTTTTCCTCAACTGACCATGAAATTACCTGTGAATTTGTTCCTATAGTGTGACAGGTGTAGGTTTCATTTGAGTTCCCACACCAACTTTATGGCACATCAGTCTGTAGGTACAGGAAAATTTAATCAAGAAACATTCATAAATTAGTGTACCCTTTAGAATCAGGCACTGAGCATCGTTTTTAACCTTTAATTTTTAATATTGAATTTCCTTCCTCTCCCTTCAACTTTTTTACGTGCTCCCAGAAGAGTGGGGGGGGGGGGGGGGGGAACTCCATCTTTATGCAATTTTTAATATGTAAATTTAAGAAAAATGTTTGCTGCAATAAAAAGTGGCCTACCCTGATGTTACGTGCCTATAAAGAATTATGTACGAACCACTCTAAAGAATCAGAAGAACGGGGGGGGGGGGGGGGGGGGTTAAACACATATGTATATATATATATACATGTAGTACAGCTTAGCTATAGATCAATTTTACATTATAATAGGTAATCTGAAACCTAGCTTTTTCTACATAAATGCACAAATATCATGGTAACTACAAGTTCAGTTTGATCAGGCATCTAACATGCATTTCTATTCCACAATAATGATCAACTTACAAATCCTTATGCAGCTTTCTAAAATATTCTGAACTTATAATGAACTCCTTTTTATGCAATAGCTAGGTTACAGTGATATAATCATGTAAATTACATATCCACACATCCTAAATCATGATACATGTACATTTATCTCTAGATTTTTTGTACAAAGAGTATATAATCTAAAAGTAATGCATTGCAAGCATTTAGATGATGATTAGCATTTAACCCCAAGCCTGAAACAAATTTAATGCATAAATTTAAAACATTGTAGATCTCGAGCATTATGACTTTTATAGGAGAAAACTTACCCTATCACTAAAAATGTTTTATCTGAATTTTTAATAATGGTCTGATTCACATCCCAAATAGATGAATACTGTTTATTTTTTTCTTTCGAAACTTAATCTGCACCAGTTAGCATTATTGGATTATAACCTTTCTGCACTCGATATTGCCCTTGCTATTTTACCTTTGTGAAAGGATATCTGTCCATCTACACCGTAATACTGTCAGCATGCATAAATCTAAATCTGTGTACTGTCTAATGCATTAATATTGTAACCCTGGTGCTTGCTCAATAGAAGTTCCTCAATTACCTTTAAATGTATAATTACAATATGACTCATTTTTAAAAATAAATATGTACCATTAAAAATTGAAAATCTTCTCATGATTAAAATAGTCATATATATTTCATCTCTATTAATAGTAGAAAATTTTCAAACCATGACATTTTTAAAATTTTAGATAAAATTCTAGAACCATTACATGGGTCAAAAGAAATCTTGAGTTTGAATAACCTGAATAATCCACTTCAATTTAAACCCAGCAAAAGAAGGATTGGTTCAACAGGTGATATATTAGCTGCAGTCAGAGCAAACACCTATAAATTTACACATTCAAATCATTAAGTACTTACTCTGGTCTTAATAATCACATATGAATTCAATAAACACTTTATGATACAGTGCCCAAAAAAGAACATCTACTGGCTATAGCTTATAGAACCTCATACATAACAATGTGAGATAACTCTGAAATTTTTATCTCCTAGCCAGAAGCACCAAACTGTTATCAATTTTGTTGTTCAAAACATGTTTTCTAGAGTGTCTTCTTGAGAGAACTAGTTTGAGGGGAAACAAGGACTGGGAATATTCTCTATATGTGTGCCATTGAATGGACACATTCAAGATAATAAATTACACATTTCCTTTACAATTAGTTATAACAAAACTCACTAAACAAGATACAAATATATATTTCTGGAACAAATTTTCTGTGATCAAGAGAGCCAATCTTTTGAATGGTATAAAATAACCAATCAAATTGTTGAAGGCAATTATACAATGAATATGATTTACTGTGTTCTAAAATCTATTAAAATTTTAATGGTTAGATTCTTAATATCTAAAAATTTTCAAATACATTTTCTTGATTCAAATTTGCATAAAATACTTGATCCAAGCAGATCTAAAATTTTCTAAGATCAATTAATAGTTTAACTAGCATCCACCCCTTTCAAGCCTCCTGAACAATTAGCATCTTGATGTTGACCTGTCCTTGACCCTGGTCAGTGACCTCCTTCTTATCTCGTTAACACCATCTTCAGTGCAGAAGACAACACAAGTGTCAAGTATTTGGGGAGAATTCTTCTGCTTTTGCAAAAGTTATGAACTAAAACAACAAAGAGGGGAAGGCTGACAGATGGAGAACTGGATAGATAAATGGACAGAATGATAAACCGATGGACTTGATGATTCAATAATTACCCCTCCTTAATTAACTTATGCAGAAGTCCTTGTGAGATATCATGTAAATAATTAAATGAAAAAAAACTGTCCAATTATGAAAATTTCATCAGCACATTTTCAGTAGATATATTTGTACATAAAAAGACTACATATTAAATTTCAGAAAAATACACTTTTTAAACTTTTTACAATGTATAAGTTGGTTAAAATATAGAACTTGCCTCAGCATATCAAAATATACAGTCATATTCCTGTACCTTCTGTATTTGCAGGATATATAATTCATAATTTCAGGCTTGGTGCACATAATTTATGCAAATGAAACTTCCTATCACAAGGAAATTAAATGCATAGTACATTTTATGTAATAAAAAAAATTAAGGAGATAATCAGACAATACCAATAATTATATCAAGATTTATTGTGGTTTTTCTTATTTATCATCTTGCTCCAGAAGTATATCAAACAAACTAAAAAATTGATGACACTTTTGATAGGATTTAATATTAATTTTAAAAAAGATTCTCACTGCACTATTTGAACACTGCTTCCTGTAGTCACTGTTACAAATGAATAACCCATACAGTACATGAGTATAATATATCTGTGGGTCGGTATAAAGTTTCAAAAACCCAAGAATGAACATAGTCAGACTTGCTTCCCATAGCTCAGGTGAGAGAAGACTGACAGAGGGTTAACGATGATGAAAATAGAAAGTATTTTACATCTAGATTATATGTCTATAAATAAATTAAAGCAAATATGATTTCATTTACTTTGACATATGTCTTTGTAGTATAAATAACCTGAAGGAATACAGCAATTTAGGCCATTCTATTTATACCTAATTGACTTGATGGCAATTATAGAGGTTTATTTCAAAATAAATCATAAAAGGAATGTATACCGCATACAGTATATTTAAAACATATTAAGTCTTTACAATTTATTTATAAAGGACTGTGTGCAATATTATGCATTTCTCACCCCCAAATTCAAACTTCCATTCTAAGAGAGCTTTAAAAAATAAGGTAAAAGATAGTTAAAATCATATTAGAATATTTAAGTGTGTAAAATGTGATCACCCCTGGGACATCATACTGTATTAATGATGTCAGGAAGATTGTCTTATTTTGGTAAATTAATGTTTTGGAGCAAAAATGGGTGTTTTCAGACATTTTTCCACTGGAAAACATCAGTTAAGCACATGCTTGCTCAAGTACCATTTTTAACTATAATGTGCAAAATCATAAAAACAAAAACATATATAAAAAGCGCACTTGAGCAGACCTGTGCTCTATACTATCAAAGGCAAAATATAAAGGAAAAATGACAATATTTTAATTTTTTTTGCAAAATTGACAGAATGTGTCAATTTTTGTGATGTCAAAGATGAGCAGCTTTTGGATGATGATGATGTATATCAAGATTAATGTGATAGAAATCTTCCATATGATTTGAATTAATACAATGCTATTTAAATATTGGTTAAAATTGGGGGCAGATATTTGACAATACCAAACATAGTCCTTTCTAATTCATTTTATCAAATTCATTTGTTACACTTTTTATATATAAAAGCATATATCTATCATATCCTCAACAATTTTATAATAGATATCTATAGCTCTCATCATTTTTTTTATTCTTAAAATAAGGGTTCTATAAAGAAAGAGGGCTTGGTGGTCATTGCTATTTTTAGAATTTAGACTGTATTGATCTCCTTAAGAACATGTCAGAAGGAGAGCTCTTTATAAAAATATAGGAAAATACCTAAAAATTTTAAATATCACTTTATGGATTTTTCTTTTATAGTTATTAATAGTTTAATTAAAGGTAAAATACTAATATATTCAAATTTTAGGTAGATCTGATGGTTACTATGTTGACCACCAATCCTCTTTAAAAGCTTTTAACATTGATGCCTACAGGCATATGTTCTGACACATTAAATCTTGATACTGACATCATATCAATTGAACAAATGGCCCATGGGCTTGAATGGTAAATTGCAACTGAATATTAGTGTCAAAGGATGTCCCAGCAGCTAGCTGTTTTATTCAAGAAGTGCATTATGATATTTCTTGTAACATTTCTTAAAAAAATACTGCTATGGAATTCACTGTTAGACAACTATCACATATATGTATGATGTATCAAACTCTTTAAATGCACTGTACTTTTTTTTTTACCATCCTACCCTTTCCTCATGTTAAAGTTTTATTAGATGATAATGTTAGAATTATGAAGGTGTATCTATGCATTTAGAATGCCATCTGCAGAAAAAATGATTAAAATTTAATCTAGTCTGCATGTTTTAATGTGACAATGCATTCACTTAAAAAATTACTACTATTGATGCATAATCAATGGCGATAATTACATAAACTCACCATACCAACATCATTGACCAATATTGCAAAGAATCTCCTTGTACTGTACATTAAACTTCTCCAACGAGTATATACATACCCTTGGAATGGAAGATAATCCTATCTTTATTATACAAAAACCTAGTTTTTACTCTGCATATGTTCTAATTTTTGACACTTTGTGGTGTCAACATTTGTCTAAAAAAAAAAGAATATCAAACCCTGTCCCCTTTCACAATAAAATAAATAAATCAAAGGATTCTCACCATAATATGAAACGACAGACGTAGTGTTTTACTATCTTATATTCAACAAAAATAAATACTGAATATATTTCATAAATCCCAAATTATCGCCACATCATTGTTTCAGGCACTCATTATATACCGGCCAAGTTCAATGCGTCCGTTCCAACTTCTGACCTTCAGTGTTGAGGCTAACACTGCTTTTAAATATGTACTAATATGACCAGCTTTATAATTTGTTATAAATCGAACCTTGATTGATTCATAAAGTAATCAAACAAAGCAATAAACATTAAATCGAAAATAAAAACTATATTACCTGCTCGTACTCGACATCGGAAACTTCTAGAATGTCACTAAAAAGAAAGGAAAATTAACAGCTTACGATTTTCCGGAAAAAACGTACGTCTCGTTATTATGTAAATATTACAGTATATACTTGCCAGTGAACAAATAATTTATTGATAAATAAGACTTATTTACGTATGAAAATTATAACTGCTTCAACATACACGTGCTTGCATCTGAAAAGTCGTTGTTGATTACTCTTTTCGGGCATGACATTTTATCCCTCAAGGAAAATCAACTGAGAAATCTCGAGTCATAAAGTGAAATCACCAAATATTGGTTACGAGCCAGCCAGCCACCGACAAAATATCATTTAACACCCCCCCCCTTCTGTTTTCACCACCAAGGGAATCTAGTAATTGAAACTGAAACGACCTTTTCTTATTTAGAGATCTTTCCATTTCTGATATACGGTGTATTGTCATTTTGTAAATTTTGAATTTACCGGGTCGCAGCAAATACAAAATTTACAACATAACAATTAGTTGACAGTATCATGAGTATAAGAGGCTTTGAGGCTGGATGGTTACAATTTGAAATGAACCATCAGATCTACCTCGAATTTTAAGATACACTGTACGCGATATGCTTAGATATAAACAATTATTAAGTAAAGGAAACATCCAGAAATATTATCCAGTAGTAAATAATCTATATTTTTGTAAACATGGAGCTCTAATTCTAAAAAATACTGTTCTCGCTCCGCAGACAGACGCAGAGTAATAAGCCTCTGACACCCCCCCCCCCCCAAACAAAATTATCCCATCGGGGGTGGAGGGTATTTTTCCGGGGACGCGCATGTTCGCTGTTTTATTTGTAGAGTTCCGATACTAACTCACGTCCCAAGAGTATGTATTTTTTTTTCTGTTCACAATATGTTTCTTTGAAAACCACATTTTTTAAAAGAATGGTCAAAGAGTAATCCCTTGACTGATTTTGAAAAGATCTGGATTCAGAAATTCAGAATTTCGATCTTTAGATTTTTGGCATCATTCATATTTAGATAACTTGCTAACCCTCCGTTCACGAGAATTGATATAAGCAATCCAAAGAAAGATTTTTTTGGCTTGCCTATTGCAAAGGATATTTTAAGTAAAGCTATTTCAAAATATTTTAGTTTGTGTTTAAAATATTAAAATTTACTAATGCGTAGTCAAAGAAGTACATGTATTTTAAAGTATGTCAAAAAGTGCAAATTGGATGATCTGCTTAAATCAATACAAATCTCTTTAAAATCTGACATAAATAACGCCAGACAAACTTTTGAAAATAAGTCTTGTTTGAAATATATAGGGGAATTAAAAAAAAAAAGCCAAACTTAAGTAAATCAATGACACCATATTTCGACTGATTAACACATTTAAAATGATCCCAATATCAAAAATAGAGTGCAGTTATAGTTGAAAATATATAAGTTGCCCCAGCATATCTTTAAAGATAGGAATTTACTTTGGTTATCGGGCCTGTGTTTGATATTACATTCAACTAGGTCGATCTGTGTTCTATATTTTGACCCCTGTACTTAGTAACGTACAAATTAACCTTTATAACGTTATCTTTGAACAGTTACTCTTGTTAAAAAATATTTTTTTTCTTATTAGGCCTACAGGAACATTAAAGTTAATTAAGCATATGATACGTTACCTTTTTAAAAACATTTTATTGATTTTTTCAAATACATGTACCTGAGTATTTTTTCCCTGGCAGATATACATACATATTCTAAATAATAAAAAATGGAAAGAAATATATCAAGTACATGTATGCATTCATTAGAAAGAAACACACAATCAAATATTCAACATTCCTTCATTTGTTTCATCAAAACTTATTTTTCTATTTTTTGGTCACGTGATTCTCAGGTGAACTTTTCCATATACTTCTAATCAATTTTAGCACCGATGTGCTTCCATCCAACGCCAATATGTAAACAGGCCAATAAAAATATAGACGCACACGTGTTTATTCTGGTCTGTTCAGGTGCTTTGTTGGTCTGGCCGTCTTTACTAAGATCTACTGATGCTCGTCAGGTTACCGAAGTGGTATACAGAGCTGAGACTCTCCTGTCGACAAATACAGGTGCGTTGACTTCAAACATGCAGTACCATATAATTTAATTGACGTTAACTGGTTAATCTGCACGTGTATGTTTTGTTGCATGTATTGTTTTTTTGTACATGTGCATTGTCTTTAAACGACTGCCATGGTTTGGAAACTCCTCTGAATGAGTGACCAATGTAGTTTGCAAATGTGCATTACGACAAATATGTTAAGGTCTTTAAAAAGACTCTCTCAATGAGAGAGAGAGAGAGAGAGAGATAGAGAGAGAGAGAGAGAGAGAGACAGACAGACAGACAGACAGACAGACAAAGAGGTGGAGACTCCTGCAAGATAATATGACGACCCGCTTTAGGTAAACTTAACTATATAGATCGGCTATTCACCTTTATGCCTGTCTTACGGTGGTAGATTTAGGACACTTTTTTAAGCCTCTGCTCAGCATATATTTAATCTTTGGTGATTCATGCGGGATATGAAGGTGGCGACATTGCAGAAAAAATACATAACTCGCGTTAGCGAGTTATGTTATTTTTTTCTGCAGTGATCACTACCTTCATAATCCGCATGAATCATCAAAGAAAGCATTTCATTGTTTATATTTACATCTTTCTTTTCACTAATTGATAAACTGATTATAAAAAGTAAGTAAATTTCACTAAATTACTGATAATATACACGGGTACGTTAGCTAAAAGAAACAGCCAAATCGTCTTCTGACATCATCATGATTATTTCGTGCAGTCCGTGATTTTTCTAAGGTCGCGGTAGGTTTCGACCAATCTTTAAACGGGGCGCGTATATTTCAGTCTGGCTGATTCGATATACTAATGAATGTTGTCAAGCGTTTGACATGTGTTACATTAAAATCTGTAACAATTTAGATATTTTATACATTTAAGTTTACAACTCTTTGATTCCAAACTTTTGATGTAACACATGTTCTGTCTAGTTTGCACTTTTTCATTATCTCACTTAACTACATGTATATTTATATTATTGCCCTCTACAAAAAATTAGATTATTGGGAATAAAAATTCTGTCATGAACAAATTTTGATTCCCAGTAATCTAAATTTTTGTAAGGATTATTCCTTAAACTGTTGAAGTACCAGGGCTATTAAAATTGATAATAAAAATATTATGTTGAGCAACAATTGGGATAATCGTTATTGAGCACCAGATATTGACATTATAAAACCTAAAGCAAATCTGACAAGATTGAGTATTGACCATTTACCCACTAACACTGAAAGAAATTTTCTTATATATATCACATTCAGGACCTTGGACTATTGTAAGACTTCACCCGCCCATCCCTCTTTTAATTAGAATTTGTATACCTATGCGGCGTGTCTTTTAACCACAATGAACTGCAATGAACCACAATATGAAACCACAATGAACTGCAATGAACCGCAATATGAAACCACAATGAACTGTAATGAACCACAATATGAAACCACAATGAACATATGCATGTGTAATGTAATATTTACATTCACCAAGTGTGATTTCCTCTATTTCTTACGGAAATTGATTATATTTCATACCTCTATAAAAAATGACAGGGCTGAAATCTACACGATCAAATTCTAACCAGATTATCGATCGGTCGAAAGAACCACAGACTGAACGAAATGATCATGATCCTGTCAGACTCAAATTCATATACCTCATGAATATGACGACTTGGTTGTTTCTTTTAACTATCGTACATTAACAATAATTTATTTACTTTAACTATTTACGATTAATCCATTAATTTTCTTAAAAGAAAGAGATACATATAGATAATAAAATTCTTTCTTTGATGATTCATGGGAGTTATGAAAGTATAGCAATCATTGCAGGAAAAAGTTATATAACCCGCTAACGTGGGTAATGTATTTTTGTGCAATGTCTCTACCTTCATATCCCGCATGAAACACCAATGAAAGCAGTTTATTGTTTAATTGAACCATGAGTAAAGTTTCGATTCCTGACAAGTGTATATATCTGTTATCGATGATTAAATCAATAGAAAGTTTTTAAGTTTAAGCCCAGAGAGGCAAAATCTTGGAAGAAAGTGGGACAATAAAATTCAAACTCATCTCTGCGTGAACTAAATCATATTGTATGTTTTACAGAAATGTCAACGCTTGTCATTTTCTACAGTAGTAGAAAAGAACAAGACGAAACACCGCCTGAATGTTGGTGTGTTCGGAGCGGGGCGCATTGCAAGTTCGGTCCATATTCCCAACATCCTCCGAGACAGAAGATACAACATTAACTGGGTTGTTGAAGAGAATGAACAACAAAGCCAGAAAGTGAAAGATCAACTCTTCCTACACGACATCCCCTTTCTCACGTTCAAGAACAGGAAATCGCTTCTGGCTGATAAAGGGTTATTGGAGCTTTAATTACATTAATTAAATTTTTACGAAGATGACATTTTTTTTCATAATTGTTGAGTTGATTGTATTCTCATACAAAAACTCTTTCGGTTATTTACGTGGCGTATTTCGAAAGTCGTCACAAATTAACGCATTACTTTTTCGATTCAACGCGAGACTGTCACAAATAAGGTGTATACCGGTAAAAAAATTCGTTAAAAAAAGTGAGAGCTTTTGAGATATGTTAATTTATTTTGATACTTAACTCATATTGATAAACATGACTGTAAAAATTAATTACAGTACAAAATGGAATATGAACTCGATGACTATTTACGTGAGCTATAAAGAGGTTTTGTAATTTTTTGCAAAAGGTTTGCGTTTTATTGCTATTATAAACAGTTTATTTGCAAAAGTTTTGCGTTTTTTCGTAAAACACAATCAATTATTAGCGAAAAAAGTATTGTTTAAGACATGAAAAGTAGTTCATGAATATGATCACATGAAATTTTTCATTAAATATACTGTTAGCATACGAAATTCAGTTATATGTATCAATTTTCCAGACAATGAAGTAAATGATGCACTGTCTAGTAAATAAAGAACTTTGAGATTGTTTTAATTTGAATATATATATATATATATATATATATATATATATATATATATATATATATATATATATATATATATATATATATATATATATATATATATATATATATATATCATAAATATGCGATAAGCAAATGTTACAACATTCGATAACAATATTGTTATGATAAAATAATCTCCACAACATTTGGCCTGACTTCATCAAGTACATGTACTTAATGTACACTATTTTACGACATCACTTATATTAGAATAAGACTCATATCATTTTGCTAATAATTGATCTACTTAACGTTTTCCAGACTTGATGCTGTTTTTGTATTCAGTCCAACAAGCACACATGCAGAAATTATATGCGATAGCTTGAAAGAAGGTTTGTAAGAAAATATATTTACATATTATGTTCACTGTGTGACGTGAATTTGCATCTAACAGGTTCTCTGTTTGGCAGGGAAATCTGTGATGGTGGAAAAGCCTACAGCTGAATCCTTCACAGACATAAAAACCTGCTACGAAACTGCTGAAAATTATGGAACTGTATTGCTGACTTCATTTCAAAGGTTGCAAATATTAAATCAAAGTGATGACCAAATTCAACATCCTCCTCAATAGGCTGCCTATTGGCTTAACATTATTCTACATAAGCTATTGCCTTCTCCTCCCCCCCCCCTGCTCTTGCTCCTCCTCCCCTGGCTCTTCCCCTCCTCCTCTTGCTCCTCCTCCTCTTGCTGCTCCTCCTCTTGCTCCTCCTCCCCCTCTTGCTCCTCCTCCCCCTCTTGCTCCTTCTCCCCCTCTTGCTGCTGCTGCTCCTGCTCCTCATAGCTCCTCCTCATGGCTCCTTTCCATCTGGGCTTCTCCTGGCTCATCCTCCTCCCACGACTATGACGAATTGAAAATAATTTTCATAAATAGAAAGAACAATAATTTGAAAAAGCCCAAGAACAATAAAATAGCCAATTGTACTGTATTTTGTTGCTGGTAAAATCAGTGGCATCTTCAAATACTCAGTATATTATCAGTTCTTCTTTTTCCAACTTACTTAATTGTTACATGTTAAATTCAGACTCGATTATACTTTGTTCGCTTGTAGGAGGTTTGACCCAGCTTTTGCTAGCCTGAAAGCAACAGCACAGAGTGGGACTTTGGGAGACCTACAATTATTGAGACTAACATCCCGGGATAATCCAAAACCGTCCTACGAATTCCTGTCCAACACTGGTAAAGTGATTCATTGTTGTGCTTCATATTTAGCCATTGTTGATACATTCCATTAATTACTGGATTTGCACGAAGTGGAATGTCATTTGTTTATAGAATTAGGAGTAAATCGTAAAATTGGGACGATTCATAATAAAAGTACAAAATTCAAGGTCAATACGGCAGTTGTTTTGAGATAGTGCATGCAGGCCAGGTAATAGTGGTGCACAAGCATAAACGTTATAACACGCCGAAGTCGGTACCGGATAAACTGTAAGCGTTTGATCCACTCTGATCGGAAAGGTGTATTGAAGATAATTTTCAGGTTAACAACACAGTTCAAGAATTGCTCAATATGCTATCAGCTTCAAAGAAATATGAAGAAAATGTGTTATAAATTCCTGAGATTTTTCCAAGACTAACAAAATTTAAGGGATGCATTCAGAAAGCCTTCAGTCTCTCAGAAAACGGTAAAGACACAATCTATGTTCCTCACTTTTACTTTTTAAAAAATTCAAGTATTAAAAGATAATGTCCATAATAAGTTTGCATGATTTTAAATAACTGGTAGCCGCCACGTATGGGGGAAATACTTAAAGCCAAGATATATTAAATGACTTTCTATATTATAGACTGTATATTGATGCTGTCATGGTTAATTGAAATTTATCTAGTTCTAGTACATAACGGTTACTTCAATTATGAATTAAGTAATGAATGAAACTTAATCTTGGAATTCCATATAAAATCGCCTGAAAAGTATTTCGGATACAAATACATAATTGTAGAACATATTGAAACAGCGGTTTTTTTAGATGACTGTAGGAAATTAGGATTGATTTCTTTTGTCAGACGTCAAGAAGACGCCTACATTGGTACCCGATTTCCTTCATCTGTTATAAAAAAAATTATATAACACAATTTTTTCATAGAATTGTGCTCCTTATCACCACATTAGACCAAATTATTGTTATGAAACATCAACGGAATTATAATATCTCAAATTTCAGAATCACGTATATACATGTATGGTCCGTTCACTAGCAAGATATTTCAACTAAAATAAATTCATATAATGTAAAACACCTGAACCATTCGATGAATCTTGAACTTCTCTAGCAATTATGCATTTTTTTTTTCTTCCATAAAGACCAGGAGGGCTGTAATTTGATCTCTGACATGGCCATTCACGACATCGACATGCTGGTCTGGTTGACCTCGTGCGCCGCCCCCAAGTCTGTGTTCGTCATGACCCACATTCGGGACGAGACGCTGCAGAAAATCGGAGAACCGGATGCTGGGGTCGTGGCCCTCACGTTTCAGGACGGACTGATGGCCACCATAGATGTGTTCCGGGAATGTGTGTACGGCTATGATATCAGAACAGAAGTAAGGCTACCTCAAGGAAGTCGCTGATATGTCCCCTGCGTTCGACATGCTTACAGCTTTATTACCTTCTTTTATTTACGTGTACATGTATTTTGAATACAGGTATTAGTACTAGTATTTCTAAAAAAAAATTGAATAAATCCTTTATCGTGGTTAAAAAAAAAATGTAGTTAACTGTTACGGCAGCAGTTTCTTTTTACAGATTAATTTTGTTCAACAGCAAGAAGAGTATACAAGTACCATTAAAACTTATACATTGTAATTCCTGTAAACATATGCAATTAATGCGCATTCAAAAAACATGTCAAAAAGAACCAGCACAAGAAGTTACTAGTATTACATATTTTGTAGATGTTTGGAACCAAGGGAATGGCCATGGCAGATAATCCCAGACGTTCCTCATATTCTGTGGATTATCTACAAGGATCCAGTAGCCCCCCTTTGCACTATTCCTTTCCTCAGAGGTTTGAGAAGGCCTTCGAGTTGGCCCTAGCCCATTTCTACAGCTGCCTATCAGGTATTTAAAGTACCTTGATTAAAAAAGCCTCTGTACTATTGACCAAAAGTATTATACACGTGTGATAAATATCAGAATGATTCGTCAGCGTTCTCTACATGTTTCACTTCCGCATTAAAACCATGCACTACTTGCCGGTGAAAATTAATAATTGCGGATTTTTTCTCAATCTACCGTTCTCGGATTGGAAACAACAAGTTTAATATTAGTACTAGGTTTTGTAGTGTTCTGTTTTGTCATTTCGATCAAACCAAATTTTCTAAGTATCTTTATAACACATCACCTGTATTCATTTCTTTAGGAGATGTACAACCTCTCGTCACCAAAGAAGAATGTTTACTGGTAAGTAAAATAACAGTAAAAGCCGTGGAGTCCTACAAAACAGGCAAAGTCGTGAACTTCTAAGATTCTGTACGATAATGTCGGCATTTAATGATGCATGTTCTACATTTGGTTGATTTATTTATCATGTTGTTCAAAATCTTTAATTTTTACACTGTGATCTCAATGGTTATATAATTAGCAACCACTTGTTTTTATTATAAAATCTTAATGTGTATATCAATAAACTCTTATACTTTCATCTGATTATATATGATAAGAATAGTTATATAATTTTTGAAAGAGATATAATAAGCGTATATCTGAGTTAACAATGTCTTAATGAATGATTACCTTATAGCCAGCGTCTCGTATACTAGTATATATAACCTCAATCAAGTGTATCGATTTTTTTGTTTATTATAATTTACGATGGCTTGGTTTTTACAAGTTAATCACGGGTTAATTATGAAGACACATGATTATAAAAATTGTTATTGGATTATGATCATATTATGCTTCATTTCCTTTGTAGAGTGTTATATCAGCTTGCTTTCTAGTAAATATTAAATCTACTTTTTTCCATATTATATAATTACCAGTATACTTATATTTTTTTTTAACGTGAATTTACTTGAACATAAAAAGTTTTTTTTATTATTATTGGATGAAGAATCTTGAATAACTACCGGTGCTTACATGCAATCATAATATCTGTGTTTGTATTTGTAACTTAAAGCAATATGAACTGCAATTTTCATGCTGATTTTTTTTTTACGAAAAATGTTATTTTCTACTAAAATGACAAAAAAACATGGTTTTTAAAGTTTTGTTAGCCATATTTTTATTGGAAAAGCCGTAAAGAAGCCTTAAATGAAGCAAAATTGAATTATTGTCGCCCTGTACAAAAATTGATCTCGTATATATTCCTTAGAAGAGAAATATTTCTTCTGACGAAGATTAATGATTTTTTTTCAAATCTTATTTATCATAAGAGTATTTACATCCAGACTCATCATACTAGCAGGTTTTTGCAGCAAAATAAAATTCTAAAAAAATACAGCTCGTATTGCTTTAAGTATTATAATCGTGAAAGACGCAACAGGACTTGTTATATCTATATGAGTTCCATTGATTTTGTTAAATTGTATATCAGTACACCACCTACCAAGCTCATTTTATGTTACATTGTATATATTAGAATCATATAATTACCCTTGGCTAAGAATTTTTATTTTAAAAATATATGAATGCATGCAAAAGCGTTTATAGAATTCAGTTATATTTACTGTTAGATATAAAAAAACGTAGATTTCAATTTTAAAGTTTCTGTAAGTTCACATTACAATGCAGTGTGATAATGTACTGTTTACATGTTAAGTTCAAACTGATTATTGTTCTTTGTAATTTACAATCGTAGTCTTACATTTATTAATTTCATTCCATAAAAAAACATATACATGTAGTTAAACTTAATCATTTATTATATAAATAATAATAATGTGTATTATAATCTAAAAACCAGTATGTTTATTATCTGAAATAAGAAATTTGAAGATACCGTGTGACTCATTTAATACATGATTAAATAGAAAAACTGATAAAGTTTTTTTTTTCCTTTATGAGGTCCGGGGAGCAACTGTGTAATATTTGAGCAAGAAGGATTATATAATCTATGACAAGTCTTGTGCATATATTTATCTTTTGTTTTCATTTTTTTATCTTAATAATCTTAAAATTGTTTCCATAATATTTACATTCAGTGCATATTTGCTCTTATGTTTGCATTGGAAATTGCGACGTTCAATTTCTTGTAAAATACACTAAGCCTTTTCACGGCGCATGAGCACATTTTTAAACAGCATCATGCGTTTTTAATGTATTTATTATTGTAAAATTAAACGAAACGTTCAAATACATAACCAATTCCATAAGTACTTATGAAAGTAATCGTTAAATCAAATCTATTCGTTTATAAATGAAAATTTTTCTCGACAAAGTTTCTGGCATTATATTTTTAATCGCTGAAGCAAACCAAATAACATGTTTATATAGCTGTTCGGTGTATCTTTCATATCTCTGACTAAGAGCGTATATAATAACTCAAAAGCGACGATGCATAAAAATATTCAAAAAAATAAATATCAAGTTCAAGTTCAAGTTCAAGTTCAGTTTATTCACTCAGACCAAATAATTTGGTACAAGGAACATATATATATATAATATATACAAATACAAATCGTCAGAGGTACAGACAAACAGGTACATTTTCATACAGGGAAAAAGTATAAATAAAAAAGAGCAGACTATAGAATCACTACTTATGTTAGATTTTAGTATAAAGGATCATAATAGGAAAACAACTTAGAGGAGCAGACAGCATCAAAAATTTTTGAAATAAATACACATAATTTTCTTAGCGATTTACAATTGCAATTAGTCATGAGTTCAGAAAACTTAAAAAAATTTGGTCTTTTCCAATATTTTGTGTTTATGTATTTTTTCCTTATTTCTTCTAGTGCCGAACATTCTAAAATATAATGAAATTCATCTCCAATAAGACCTTTATTACACAAAAAACATAACCTCTCATTCAAAGGAATGTTATACCATCTGCCTGTCTCTACAGGAAAACGATGGTTTGATGTACGAAATTTAATGAATTTTTTTCTTAGTTTTACAGGTAAAACATCAAGATACTTCTCAAAGCCAAAATATGGTTTTAAAATTTTATACACTTGACCTCTGGAAGAACAATTTATATCATTTGACCATATTTGCATAAATTGGTCTTTTAATCTTTGGTTTACAGTAGCAGATAACCATTCTATATTGACAAAATTATGGTTCTGCCAGACATATTGTAGCCCGCACATGTTCAAAATTCTTTGAATACAATCAATCCATGGGCTTTTACAATCGCTATTAAAATGTTTTGAAAATAAATATCTGTACACTGTATATACAATTTTGTTCTCGGGGCTTATTAGCATTTTCCCCCAATATGTAATTATTCTTGTATAAACATTAATATACAACGGGTAGCGCCCTGTTTCTCCATATATCATAAAATTCGGTGTTGTGCTTCTTAAATTAAGTACTGTTTTCAAAAATTTCAGATGTACACGTTCAATAATATCTAGATTTTCAAAGCCCCAAATTTCGCAGCCGTACAATAAAACTGGTAAAACAACCTTATCAAACAAATCAAATTGACAATTTACTGGTAAATTAAAATTTCTAATTTTTCTTATAACACCATACATAGCCTTTTGAACCTGTTCACACATTTCTTGCTTTAATAAATGAACCAGTTCTTGACAGAACGATACCCAGGTATTTGAATTCTTTAACATTTTCAATAACTTCTCCTTTATAAAAAAGCTTTTTCGATGTTGGACCTTTGGAGAAAACCATTATTTTTGTTTTATTAACATTGACATTAAGTTTCCATTGAGTACAATAACTATAAAATTCGTTGAGGGCGTTTTGAAGGTCTTCTGTCGATTCCGCCATTATGACGGTATCGTCAGCGTAAAATAAAATAAGTAGTTTCAAATGTAATAATAACTCGTTTTCGATTTCATTACTAATGCTTTGTAAACCAACAATATTTTTTTCCAAAAGAAAGTTTTCAAAGTCATTAATGTACAAAGAAAATAAGAAAGGGGAAAGGTTTTCTCCTTGTCTAACACCTACATTACATTCAAAACAATTAGAAGCAATACCATTTAATTTTACTAGTGACTTTATACCCATGTACATGTTTTTAATATATCTAAAGCATTTCCCGTTAATTCCATATCAATATGAGTATACGCATTTAATGCTTATTTCTGGATGCCGTCGGTCCTATCACATAACAAGGCAGGGCAGACAAAATAACATACCGTGCTAACGCATGGTATTCAATTTGTCTGCACCGCCTTGGTGTGTTATAGGACCGACGGCATCTAGAAATAAGCATTCAGTGCTTAAATGATTGGTGAAAACATAACGGCCCTTATTTCTGTCACTTTATTGGTAATGGTATTCGGTACATGTATAATAAATGCCAATCTACAGGCATTAAAACGCATTTTTAAAAAAAATAGATCGTAATAGATTTTTCCTAAAACATGTATTATATTAAAAACTTTTATTATAACACGGGAAATTAAATGCCTATAAAAAGACATTTTAAGGTCAAGTGCCTTTGGGACAATCCAACTACTAGTACATGATAACACTTTATTTTTTAAAAATGATTCACACTTTGATATGAATTCAGGAGACTCACTAGTATCACACGTGACCATGGAAGTAGCTTTGACAATTATTATTAGCTCACCTGAGCTGAAAGCTCAAGTGAGCTATTCTGATCACATTTTGTCCGTCGTCCGTCTGTCCGTCTGTCCGTCCGTCCGTCCGTCCGTCTGTCCGTCTGTAAACTTTTTACATTTTGAACTTCTTCTCTAAAACCGCTTATCCAATTTCAACCAAATTTGGCACAAAGCATCCTTATGGGAGGGCGAATATAAATTGCAGAAATAAAAGTCCGATCTGCATTCAAAGCGGAGAAAACCTTGAAACTGTAGAAAAAGGGGGGTGCATTTTTAAAAATCTTCTTCTCAGGAACTACCGATGCAAATTCAACGCAGTTTAGCATAAATTATCCTTATGGGAAGGAAAATATAAATTGCAAAAATTAAGGTGTAATTCTGTTTCAAATTTGAGTTATTACGAAAATAATAATAAAGGAAAGGCGCGTTTCAATCAGTTTAATAGCTTCGGGTTCGGCATGCGGTAAAATTATTCCATACTTCTAAAACGAGGTTCTTTGTTTCAAGCAGCCATGACCAGTCTGGGCGGACTCCGAAAAAGGAGTAAACTCCGAAAACGGAGTATTTGGCACCGTCATGCATTGCGATTTTCTCAACTTCCGTTTTGTAGCTAATGTAAATAATGGAGAGTTGCCTCCCTTTCCCGTAAAAACGTGATTGAAAAATAGATTAAAATCCTTCAGAAACGTGAAAAAAAATATGGAAACGACTCAGAAATGATTAATCATAAAATTATACCAGAAAAAAATGTGGAAATGTTTCGGTAAACAACAGGAAAAATACATACATATATTAAAACTCATACGTGGTCGACCAGGAGTTATAAGATAAGAAAATCAGACTTCAAATTAAGACTTGGAAGTATGGAAATTGAAAATTAAATGTTGCACTAATGGAAGTATTCAAGCCTTTAATATAGATGATGTTTTTTTTAAAATACGACAAAATTACGATGTATACAAGGTTTTAAGAAGTGCCGACTTGGCGAGTCAGCGCGTGATCAAAAGAACGGTGTAATGACTACAAACGGGATAAAAAAAAAACTAACAGTAATAGTGTATTTCACACCCTAGCACATAAATTATCTTTAATAATAGTGAAATCATGGAAAAAACATTAATTAATTCACTTTATTGGCTTCGTCATCGGAAACAGAATTGACCAACTTTGACAACAAATAAAATTTGATTTGCCCAACGAAAGTATATTTTTGCCAAATACATTCTGTTGAAACATGTCTTATAAAGCATTTAAACGTATTTTCAGACCTGCATATGAATAATCCGCTTTGCACGATCAATTTTCCTGAGTGCCCTGTTTTCACGTAAAAATGGGATATTTTGATTAACTGCGCATGCGCCGAACTCCTTTTTCGGAGTATTTTTTCTTTTGAGAAATCATTTCCGTTTACTCCGTTTTCGGAGTCCGCCCAGACTGATGACATTATACGAAAAAGGGTCGATCGGACTATGATGAAATTGCTTGTTGTGCAACAGTTCGCGTATGAAGGGAAATTTTGAAACATGCAAAATATATTAGTGCCGATTTTGTGAAGTAAATTGAGGCTAAATATTTCAATGCGTTGACAGTTTTCACACATGACGTTGGTGTTAGCTTGTTCTGATTTTCGTTTCGTTTTCATTATTTATGCTTTGTAACCTGGAAACTATCGTCTGTATTTCGTGATTTTTACGTATCAAATCAAACAGAGACTTCGGTAAAGCAAACAGTTAACTGTTTTCCTGCGCAAATTAAGCAAAATCTGATGTAGGGGTACTGAAATACAATTCATTCTATCGGTAATTCGGCATTATCTTTTGCGTAATGGAAGATTAAATTAATGCAATAGGTTTTGTTGAGATGCTCGGCATTTTCTCGAGTTTATTCAGTTTAAATAGAGTTTGATATCGCTGACGGAAATATGTAGGTATATACATGTATCATATATATGATTCATTTCGAAAAAATAAATTGTGTTCTTTATTTGTTATACATGTAGTGCATGTTTCTTGTGTTTAATTGTTTACAATTTCTATTTACTAACCATATTTGAGTGTTAAACTTCGAATTATAAGCAAGATACATAGATTTGCTCACAATTCTATGTTTGTACACAGATCTTAAAAACTAAAGATTAAAAAAGTAAAAAAAATGTCAATATTTATTAAGAAAAATTTCAAAGTCTGTTCTTCCAGAAACCAACTTTAACAACTTATTGTATTGTAAACTTAACACCTTTTTAGCTCACCTGAGGGTGGGCCACAATGGGGGGTCGAAGTTTAACATAGGAATATATAGAGTAAATTTTTAAAAATCTTCTTCTCAGAATCTAATCAGCCAGGAAAGCTGAAACTTGTGTGAAAGCATCATCAGGTAATGTAGATACAAATTTGTGAAATTTATGACCCCCGGAGGTAGGATGAGGCCACAATGAAGGATCGAAGTTTTACATAGGAATATATAGAGTAAATCTTTAAAAATCTTCTTCTCAGAAACTAATCGGCAAGGAAAGCTGACACTTGTGTGGAAGCATCCTCAGGTAGACTAGATTCAAAGTTGTGAATATTAAGACCCCCGGGGGTAGAGTCGGGCCACAATGGGGGTCGAACTTTAACATGAATATATAAAGTAAATCTTAAAAAATCTTCTTCTCAGAAACTAATCGGCCAGGAAAGCTGACACTTGTGTGGAAGGATCGTCAGGTAGTGTAGATTCAAAGTTGTGATAATTATTACCCCAGGGGTACGGTGGGGCCACAATGGTGGGTCGAAGTTTTACATAGGAATATATAGAGTAAATCTTTAAAAATCTGCTTCTCAGAAACTAATCAGCCAGGAAAGCTGACACTTGTGTGGATGCATTCTCAGGTAGTGTAAATTTAAAGTTGTGAAAATCATGACCCCCGGGGGTAGGGTGGGGCCACAATGGGGGATCGAAGTTTAACATCTTTAAAAAACTTCTTCTCAGAAACTAATCAGCCGGCAATGCTGAAACTTGTTCGGAAGCATCCTCAGGCAGTGTTGATTCAAAGTTGTTAAAATAATAACCCCTTGGGGTAGAATGGGGCCACAATGGGGGGGGGGGGTCGAAGTTTTACATAGGAATATATAGAGTAAATCTTTAAAAATCTGCTTCTCAGAAACTAATCGGCAAGGAAAGCTGAAACTTGTGTGGAAGCATCCTCAGGTAGTGTTAATTCAAATTTGTGAAAATCATGACCCCCGGAGGTAGGGTGGGGCCACAATGGGAGGTCGATGTTTTACATAGGAATACACAGAGTTAATCTCAAAAAATCTTCTTCTCAGAAACTAATCAGCCAGGAAAGCGGACACTTGTGTGAAAGCATCCTCAGGTAGTGTAGATTCAAAGTTGTGAAAATCATGATCCCCAGGGGTAGGGTGGGGCCACAATGGGAGGGTCAAAGTTTAACAAAGGAATATATAGGGTAAATCTTTAAAAAAATCTTCTCAGAAACTAATCAGCCAGATGATTCTTCATAATTGTTAAGACTTTGGCCCCAGGACTATTGGCCTCCCGAGAAGGTTCAGAGTTTGATGTACGTTTATATCCCTTATATAAATTATATTGTTAAGGATCTTTTTGAGAACTGCAATACTCAACATATGATATGACTATAAAATCATCCTGTTAGAAAAGGGACTAATGATTATAAACATAAGAATATTCAAAGGAAAAAAAGGGTTTTTAATTATACAGGATCTACATGTATTATTATACATTGTCCAGATAGTTTGTATTATGACTCCATTAAGCTGATTTTATCATACCTATTGTTCCTCAGGTGAGCGATGTGGCCCATGGGCCTCTTGTTATATTTCAGTTAAAAATATAAAAGCCCACTAATAATGAGCAATCCTGTGTTTGTAATAATTTAAAAAAAAACCAATAATGTATACCGCATTAAAGATGACTTTTACTCAGAATGAAAAAAAAATCCACTGATGATAATGAAAAACCAACTATTGTGTGTCATAGACCTTACATGGTCGTGTTATTCTTCACTTTTAAAAAAGTAGGTCAATGACCTACTTTTTGAGTTAATGGCCATTGAATATTTTTTGGAAATTTAAGAAAAATCCCTAAAAATTTTATTTTACACTATGATTGAGATTTTCTTAATTGTGAAAAAAATACAAATTGCCAAACTCTTTAACAAATGAAATACAGTTTATGAATGGCAGTGACATTAAATAGATGCAAAGCATTAAGTTTATATTCACAATTTTTATGGATATTCAAGTCCAAATTTTCTCTATCAGTTTTCAAGTCCCTACTCTTTTTTGATTAAATTTAACAAAAAACTGAATGTTGACAATACTAAAACATTTATAGTATCAAACTAAGTATACTGACCTTTCTCTGCTGGCATAAAATTTATATGAGGTCAATGATCAAAATTTTGAGATATGGTGTCTTTTATCATTTTTAAGCATTTCTGAATGTTTTTTTTAGTATGTGCCATACGATTATTATAACGAAAAAGCGAGTTAAAACCAACAGAAAATATGCAAAATTATGTTGACTAACAAATAAAATCTTAACTTTTAATATTATAGTACTACCAAAAATATTTCAGTGGAAAACAAAATCTGAAAAATTTAGTCCGAATTTCCTCTGTTTTGCTAAACGTCAAACTTTCTTTGAGCCTCATTCCATAATGTAGTAAAACTATCGAGTTTTATGTCAATAATAATTCATTTCATAAATACCTTTTGTGTTTAGAACAAATTTTACTAATGACATTGAACTTAATAACAATCCGGATTAGAGAACTCAAACCCTGAGTAAACAACGTCCTTAACAATGAAGAATGATAAAACACAACCCAGCATCCTACACACTTTGTAGCAAGGGAGTCTTTTCATCAAGTTTAACAGGTTTTGGTAGCCGCAGCTGAAGCTGTTTATAAAACTTCTGTCGTTGTCGATCTGAGCTCTCGGATCCCGGCCATTGAAGTCGTTTAAGACCTTTGTATTCCACCGAGTCCATCACTGAATTCTCCATCCCCTTTCTCTGGATGACGGTGAGCCCTACTAGTGAGTCCGCCATGTTTCTGAGACTAGATTCAATGAACACTCTGAATGTGTTGGAGTCGTCAGAGTCGCTCTCCATGTCGAGGATGATTACGGAGGCAGACTGTTCAAGGTACCCGCCAAAATGGGAGAACACTCCTAAAGTGTAATCATATTTAAATTTAAAATGGAGTTGTCAATTGTTAGATATTTTGAAAGGCAGTTATGGAATAGAATATTCAAGGAAGATAAATGGTCGACAAATTACCCATCATATCTACCGTTAAAAAAATTTAAATATAATTTTACTTATCCTACATTGACCTACATGAACCTACCTTTACCGGAGCCCTCTATCCGGTTACAAATCTTGTATCCCTCCTTCTCCAGTGTACTTGTGATTTGGTCTGCAATGTCGTTGTCCTCATTCCTACTATCATCATGGACCACAAGGGCATGGTACCGATGATTATTGCCTGATACAGGAAGTAAAATATAATCAATGCAAGTTTACAGAAGGTGCTTAAGCACTAATTTTAACGGAATGTCCTAATGGTAACGGGCATTCTAGTACGTGTATGTATTTTGCTTTTTTTAAAAACAGTTTTTTATTTTTAAATAATAAAATCCTTTACAAACTACTAAAGTAGAATAGAAAATGAACATGAGTACATCGTGATAAATGTGTTATACTTATCATTTTGTTAAGTCAACAGAGACAAGAACATCAAAAGATGGGAAACTTAAAAAGTTGTAAAACATGTTAAATTTGCAAAAATGTGGAAAAAATCCTGTTTCACAGTGACTAAAAATTAATAAAAACTCATTCAAAATTCATCTATATCGGGGTTTATATTAAAAATGCATGATTCATAACTACTTTATTTATTTTATATATATTTTACATACTTACTCATTTTAGGCAAACCGCCAAAGAGGCCTCGAGATTTACAATAAAAGTTTATGTGTGGACCATATAACTTTGTCGTCGTACCCGTAATTATAAACAAAATAACAACCACACATGGTACAATAATAATCACTTTGATGTTTATCACATTAAAAACTGAAACAAATTAAAAAAAAAATGTTAATTTTATAAATATTAAAATCATAAGACTAAGTATTTGTGCTAACAACAATATTGCCACAGTTTTTAGCCAATAGTCTGAATTTATATGAAATTGCATTACATCAATGTAAGAGTTTTTATTCAATACCGATGTTTCATTCTAACATATGCAGTTCAATTAACTTAAAAAATAGCCAGTCTAGAGTAAAGCTGTGAATGGTATAACCATGCCTTTTAGTAAAGTATCATAGATCATATACTCAACAGACTTGGTACGTCTCCCGGTTAAAAGTAATTCTATAATTTTTTTTTCAGTCTCATATAAATTTATATCTAATTGTACAGTACTTTGCAATTGTTTTCATTAAATTTTAGCCCCCTACCTTCTTGTCTAAGTTTTACAGAAAACTTTGGTGTATCTATGTCAAAATCAGAGGAAACCCAACAGGAGAACGTTACATCAAAATCCGACTGCTGAACATTCAAAACTGTCAGATTGGCTTGCACTACAGGACTGTAATCTCTGAAAATGTAAACGTGATTCAGGAAAATTTGCATCAGTCATGATGTGAACAATATTTGTCGAAAGTAGGTGATTCAAAGTGTTAACTCACAAAACATCAATAAATATATTTTTTATCAATTTTTTTTTACCAGTTTCTACTACATTATGTTGAAATTAAGGTATATTTCATTTTGTGAATTTCGGATACATGCATTGCTTTGAGTAGAATTGCTCGAGCAAAAAGAAAGTACAAAGTAATACTAGTTTAATGTCTGTTATGGTCCTTTGTGCAAAAATTCAGCAAACCATCAAGTTGTGTTTATCACACTCATTTTCATTCATTTACTAAATTTCTTCTTTGGACCCCCCCCCCCCCCCCCCAACTTATCTTAAATCTCATAATGGAATGAAAACATTCAATTCATGACACAGCAATACAAATTAACAACTTTATTCCTCATTAAAAGAAATAAGTGTACAAAGGCTGGAAAGATTTCATGTAAATACCTATTTTCTTCAGTCACGATGTACCGTGTACTAACATCCTGGACTTCCACAGTGCCTATGTACCAACTGACATCTCGTGTGAAACTTGACTTGCAGCCAAAGTCGGCAGCGCAGTGGAACGTGGCATTCTGTCCAATGTTGGTGATGACGTCACTGGGAGGAATGGGCTCAGGTTTAAGCCGTTCAACACAATCTATCAAGTATGTGTCATAAACTGTATACATATGTAAACAGAAGCATATCAAATAGAGCTGCCAATGTGTAATTTGTCAAAATGTATGAAATGTGTTCAAATTTCTGGATTTATTATGTGATGGACAACAATTTAAACGTGTGTTAGGTACTGAAAGTATCCAGAAATGAGATTCGCTCTGGCACGAACTTCACAAAAATCTCACAAAAATTGAGATTTTAGCATATCATTTAAAGGAGAGCGTGGAAAAATAAACTACAAATACAAATGGCGTATTAGTAAGTAGCCAAATCACACTTGGAGCAGAAAGAGGATAGATACTAACAGTGCTTGTTGTGGTTGATGCGAGAGAGGTGCCACCGAAATCCGATACATGTTATGATTTAATTATTTCATCTTAAAACCTAAATGAGCATAACGCTGAAATGCAACTATTTTGCCCTTTTTATGTCACATATAATTTAATGACCCTTTTACAGTTTTAATATAAAAACTATTTTTCATTTTTCAAATTTAAGCGAAATCTATGGACAAAATTCAATACCAACGACTAATAGGTCCTCCAAGTGTGAAATATTCTGTCCAGAACTGGAGTTATGGGCAACACATATATAGGAGCCGTTATCGTAGCCGACAGTAGCCTTCAGAATCAGCAGAGTCTGGTTTTCTGAGAACAAAGTTGGACATTCGTCATTGTGTTCGCATTCCTGATACAAGAAAGGAAATTCCTTCCACGAGTACTTTGTGTTATTATTCTTAAAGTACCATGTGATGGTATCGTAACCGGAAGCACAGCAGTCCAAGTACACAAACTGTCTAGCTCTGACATGGTCTAGGTCTGTTATGTTCTTGGTAAAATGAAGGAAATCTACAATATTCAAGAAAAAGACTATAACACTTCTTAAATATCAAGTGTCAAGTAGCATTTCTTTAGACACTTATACATGTATATACACTTGAAGTTCACTTAGTAAGTCGATCAGCTTTCTCTGCATGCACGATCCACTGAAAGCAATTTGATTTAGAAATTTTGTCATAAAGTCATTCACTTACATTACATATATTGCATATATTTATTTATTCACCAATCAAGGGGCCTAAGGGGGCATATACATTAAAAAAATAATATTATCATGATTATAACACATAATGAATGAAATAATAGCCCAAAATGTCCAGGTTCATATTACAGGCAACAATATACAAAATGATTCATTTTTACAATGAAATATAAGTACAGTCAAACAAACAAATTGTCAGCTAAGGACTGGAACTGCATTTTTACTTTTTAAAAGATCCAGGGATGAGTTACTCATAACGATTTTACCCCCACTTTTAAAAAGTGAAGAAAAATGTATTTGCTGATGGATGGAGAATATAAAAAAACTAAAGACGATCGGCATAAAATGCTGAGTGACAAAATATTATTGTAAGTAATCTTACCTTTCGTGGGAGGTTGGCATTTATTCACAACAAACCCAATATTGTACATCAACAGAACAGCTAAGAAAGTCAAAATCCTTAAATTAATGCGGTCAAAAAGCTTGGATACGTTGTAGTTTACGGCTGGACACATATCTGCTCTCATTTGAATAAACATCCTGAAACCAACAGTGACAAAATATTATTGTATGTAATCTTACCTTTCGTGGGAGGTTGGCATTTATTCACAACGAACCCAATATTGTACATCAACAGAACAGCTAAGAAAGACAAAATCCTTAAATTAATGCGGTCAAAAAGCTTGGATACGTTGTAGTTCACGGCTGGACACATATCTGCTCTCATTTGAATAAAAAGTAAGCAAACTCATCTCTTTACTGCAGTAAATCGAGGAAAGAGGAAATCCCTCTTTATGATGAAGGTTCAAGGGTCTGATCATCAGTTATTGTTTGAAGTGGAGAATCAGGAAAGTATTTCCTGAATTTCTCATTATTTAGTGTCTCGGTTTTTTATATCTTGCAGTTATATCATTATTATAAAGTTATTGCATGCAATTTCTGAATTTTTGGCGAAGTGTGTGCTGTTGAAATATATTAATATAGCAATGGGAAATCAGAATGTTTAAACATTCATAAATAATTTTTTGATAGATAATATTTAGATTTTTTACTTATGATATTTTGTGAATAGGCTACAAGTGAACAGGGAAATAATCTCCCCGTTTTATTTTTCCCTTTTCGCCCTCGTTGTCAGCGGACGAAGTTAAGACATTTTAAACACAACTGTGACTGGGCGAATTCAAGACGGTGCGAATCAGTTTGCAAGGGTAGAGGGGCAAAAATAACCCTGTATAAAGTATTTTTGTTGAGGGGGAGATGGTACGTATTAATGCCGCGTACTGATACTTCCTGAACTTAAAGACACTTAAAATTGCAACCACAGGATTTGAATAAAAACTGTAATATTTTTCTTTGAACTTACATGAATGGTCAGTATGTTATCTGTAACTAAGTAATTACATCAACTAAAAATTTATATGTATGAAGTTAAACCAGCGCATGTTTGTGTGCTGTTCTCCATTTATTGTGTATATTGATACATAGATTTGTGTAAAGTGGAGATTTAATTAACCAAATTTGTAGAGGAGTAACCAGATTATTAAAGTTAATAAAAATTCTATTCTTATAACAGCCTCACACACTCGCGTGACTTGTCAGTAACGTTTTATCCTTTCTCATTCCTTTACATTGGATTAACAAGCTATTTTGTGCAGATCACAGCATATATACGTTATATCCCAACATATCATAATTATCATGGTTGATTAATATAATTACTAAGATTCACTTATGTTATGAAATAGCGTAAACTTCCGTAAACATCATCCATGGACTTTTATTTTTATTCCTTTCTAGGCACACTGGTGTTTCTTCCTACGATTCCAAACCGTATATTTGACTACCTATTTAACAATCAAATGTCACAATCTGTTATCCTCGGGAACTGTCTCGATGCTTTTGTTTAAAATAAACAATAATGACGGAAATACTCTGTATCAAAATACACAACTGAAACCACCCACCATCTGACCATTTGTTGGTTTTCTTGAGATGACATTATAATTATTACCTACCTCAAATCAACATAGGTGCGATTGTCAAAAACGAGTTCAGGTTCAATCCTGTTAAAAATAGCTACCTTACCCGCCATTGGTCCAAATTTTCTCGCAAAATAGTCATATTATGCGACGAAACAGCAGCACCAATGTTTAAAACAGCGGTACGCATGAACTTTACAAGATTGTCATGACACCGCCCAGCTTCCTTCTTCCTACCTTTGTTGGTGTGACATAGTTTTCAGAGGTGAATCAAATTGAAACGTCAATGATAGTAACTTTACATATTAAATGTTCCTGTCTATATTGTTTCCTACACTATTATACGTGTTTATTGAGGCAGTGTCGCTGACAGTAAGTAATGGTTGTAAGCCGAAAACTGCACATTCAGTCAGATATTGTAGAGTCCGAGGCATGTTGGCCCCAAGGACAGTACACTATCTGACAGGATGGACAGCTCGAGGCTTATTTAATAATTTGATACATTTTGCCTTTTCATTGTTTATGACTAGTTTTTACGATCGTTCTGCTTCATTTCATTTACCTGGCACTATCCAATAAGTAACAGTAGAGGATGATGTGATTCTGTAGCTTTAAGGAGTTTGGTGGTCAACAAAATGTTTCAAGGAATTTAATTTCATATCTAGCTTGTATTTTTTATTGTTGAACGACAAGTAAAAATTAATCCATATTTAATATAACACTCGTTTTTATGTGCCTATAAAAGTATTTTACACATAAATTGTTGCTCAGTTCTATACGCCCCGTATATATTGTTACATTTTTTAATCTCATTTCTTGAATAAATCTAATCAAAATTTATCATTCATTAAATAAATTAAATAAATATCATACGCATAATCTTAAAATCAATGTATATCTGAAATAGAAAACTTGAAGATACGATGTACCTTTTTTTATACATTATTGAATAGATTAATTGATTTATTTCTTGTTTTCTTTTATGACATCAGGTGAGCAATGGTGAAATGTTGCAGCAAGAAGGACTAGATAACTTCGGTAATGGAATCATATTTCTGACTATTCACAGTTGTTGTAAAGCGCCTTTGAGACAATTCCATGATATGATTTCAAAATACATGTAGTTCATTCACACTTGATATAAATTTAGGCAAGTATCACCCGAGGCAATGGGAGACGCTTTGACAACCATACTTTAGCTAAAATATAAATAAAATTGCTAAAAATGAGCAGTCAAGTAACTAAATCCCAGCACTCTACACGTTTTGTAGCAAAGGAGTCCTTTCATCAAGTTTCACAGGTTTTGGTAGCCGCAGCTGAAGCTGTTTATAAAACTTCTGTCGTCGTCGATCTGAGCTCTCGGACCCCGGCCATTGAAGTCGTTTAAGACCTTTGTATTCCACCGAGTCCATCATTGAATTCTCAATCCCCTTTCTCTGGATGACGGTGAACCCTACCAGTGAGTCGGCCATGTTTCTGAGACTAGATTCAATGAACACTCTGAATGTGTTGGAGTCGTCAGAGTCGCTCTCCATGTCGAGGATGATTACGGAGGCTGACTGTTCAAGGTACCCGCCAAAATGGGAGAACACTCCTAAAACATTTAGAATGGAGTTGTCAATAATTAGAAACAAGTATCTCGAAAGCAGCCACGATTGTTTCATCCTGTTAAATGAGGCAAGGGACAGTTTCTCTTTCTAACTACTGTCTTTTGAAATAAACATTAAAGTTAGTCATAATTCTATACCTGTTTTCTATAACTTTTTTGTTGTCTATCAGCAACAGTGAAGGTTATTGTTAAATTCATCAGAACATGATCAATAAGTACTGAGATCAAAACCGGTTTTTATAATTTTCATCTTCATAAAAATATTCAACATGCATTTATGAATAAAATTTTGTAAAGATCAAGACTTTAATGAGATGCAACCTCGTCAACGCTGGTGCTGCAACCTCCCAGAGTCCCATGTCCCCTGAATATGCGGTACTCATCTGTACAGTGTTCAACTTATCTACAAGGACCTACCTCTACCAAAACCCTCTATCCGGTTACAAATCTTGTATCCCTCTCTCTCCAGTGTACTTGTGATGTGGTCTGCAATGTCGTTGTCCTCATTCCTACTATCATCATGGACCACAAGGGCATGGTACCGATGATTATTACCTGATACAGGAAGTAAAAAAAAAATCAGTACAAGTTTACAGATACGGTACAGAGGCTAAGATACATTTAAACCGGACGCTTTAATGGCAATTTGCGCTGCAGTATTGTGGTTTTTTAAGTTAAATAACAATACAACCCTAATAAAAACTTTAAAATAATAAACAATGAGTATAAATGAGGTATAATACATTAATTTTGACAAATCAACAGAAACAAGAATATCTATGGATGGGTAATGAATGTTAATTATTTCAGTTATAGAAACAAATGTTAACTTTGAAAAAAGGCAATGGTGACTTAAGTTTAATTAAAAACCCAATTTAAACTCAATTATATTGGGATTTCTATTGAATATGCATGATTCATAATTATTTATGCATTTTGAAACTTCACATACTTACTCATTTTAGGCAAACCTCCTAAGAGGCCGCGAGATTTACAATAGAAGTTTACGTGTGGACCATATACAGAATGCACCGCTTTTGTAGTACCCGCAATAAACAGGATAAAAACCACACATGGTAAAATGATCAGGATCACTTTGATGTTCATCACATTAATCACTGAAACCAACAGAAATTTTGTTTTTATAAAGAATAAAATTATAAGACTAAGTGTATGGACCAATCAATATTGCTTTATCCAATAGTCTGAGTTTATATGCAATTGTATTTCATCAATGAATTATTCAGTTGTTTTTATTTAATACCAGTATTTAATTATAACACACACACACACACCCACCCACCCACAAAAGAATCCAGACTTATGGTTAACAGTAATTTTATAAATGTCGGCTCGTATTTATTGCCCCTGGTGAAGGACAACGTCCACTAAGTTTATATCAAGATCAGGCTGGTCGTACAATGACTAGTACTTAGCAGTTATGTATAATCAAATCTCTTCCCTCTACCTTCTTGTCTGAGTTTTACAGAAAACTTTGGTGTATCTATGTCAGAATCAGAGGAAACCCAACAGGAGAACGTGACATCAAAATCCGACTGCTGAACATTCAAAACTGTCAGATTGGCTTGCACTACAGGATTGTAATCTCTAAAAATGTAAATATGATTTATGAAATTTGAATCCATCATGATATGAACAATATTTGTCGAAAGTAGGTGATTCAAAGTGTTAACTCACAAAACTTAAATAAATATTTTTTTATCAGATGTTCCCCATCTAGATTCTACTAAATTATGTTAAATTAGATATGATAATTTTTGAATTTCTGATATATGCATAACTTTAAATAGAAGTGCTCTTGCTAACAACACTAAATGCACCCAAAGTACAAAACTAGTCTTTTAAGGTCCTTCTTACAAAAATTCAGCAAACAACCAAGTTGTTGGTCACTCATTTTCATTCCTCTTCTAAATTTCGTCTTTTGTCCCCCCCCCCCCCCCACCCCCGCTTATTATAATCTTGCAACAAAATGAAAACATTCAATTCATGGACAGCAACAAAAATGGCCATTACCAGTCCAAATTGAAGAAATATATGTAATAAGACAGAGAAGGTTAATTACCTATTTTCTTTAGTCACGATGTACCGTGTACTAACATCCTGGACTTCCACGATGCCAATGTACCAACTGACATCTCGTGTGTAAAAGGACTTACAGCCAAAGTCGGCAGCGCAGTGGAACGTGGCATTCTGTCCAATGTTCGTGATGACGTCACTGGGAGGAATTGGTTCAGGCTTAGGCCGTTCAACACAATCTGTCAAGTATTTATCATTTTATAAACTTATCCATGCATACAGATGCGTATCAAATACAGCTGCCAAAGTGTAATGTGGTTAAATGTAGGCAATATGTCCAAATTGTATGAAATGAGATTCGTTCGAGCGCAAACTTCACCAAAACCCCACAAAAATTGAGATATATTATTTAAAGGCGAGTGTGGATAAGAAAAATCAAATTTCAAAGGGAGTTGCCATATTTAATATGTAACCAACTCACACTTGCCACCGACGGCCGATACGTGCTATCATTTATTTAATCTTAAAACTTAATTAACATCATGTCAAAGTACAATTATTGTCCCCTTTCCATGTCACATGTCATTACATGAAAAGTCAAGCATTTTTTTTTTCAAATTCAAATGAAATCGAAGGAGTAAATCCAATACCACTGACTAATAGGTCCTCCAAGTGGGAAATATTCTGTCCAGTGCTGGAGTTATGGGCAACACATATATAGGAGCCGTTATCGTAGCCGACAGTAGCCTTCAGAATCAGCAGAGTCTGGTTTTCTGAGAACAAAGTTGGACATTCGTCATTGTGTTCGCATTCCTGATACAAGAAAGGAAATTCCTTCAACGAGTACTTTGTGTTATTATTCTTAAAGTACCATGTGATGGTATCGTAACCGGAAGCACAGCAGTCCAAGTACACAAACTGTCTAGCTCTGACATGGTCTAGATCAGTTATGTTCTTTGTAAAATGGAGGAAATCTACAATATTTAAAGGGACATGGTCACGATTTTTTTCAAATTCAATTTTACTATTTTTATTATTTACAATGCTTTAAGAATGTATTTCTAATGATCAAGTGAAATTTGAGAGTCAGTTGTAGAATTATGAGCAAGATACAGAGCTCACAACTCTGTGTCATATAAACAAGGCTCATGCCCTAGTTTTGTTTACATTGGTTTAATATACCAGTAAAAATCTTTTTTAAGCTGATTTTTCTATCTTTTTATTCATTTTTAGCATAAATAAACAGATTCGAACGTTTAATACATTCTTTTTAGGTTTAAATCTAGAATTTTTGCTTTAACATTCAAAATGTAAACAAAAGCTTTGTTTTCATAGCAAAGAATTGTAAGCTCTGTAACTCGCTTAAAACTCAACAAATGATACTCAAATTTTGGTTGCCTATTGAAGATGCCTTACTGAAGCACTGTAAACATTAAAATCGGAACAAATCGTGACCATGTCCCTTTAAGAAAAGACAATATCATTTCTTAAATATCAAGTGTCAATAAGCATTTCTTTATACACTTTAAGTTCACTTGGTAAGTCATCAGCATTCTCTGCATGCACGATCCACTGTAAGCATTTTGATTTAGAAATTTTGTTAAAAAAGACATTCACTTAAAGTCAAACAAAAAATTGTCGACTAAGGACTGGAACTACATTTTTGCGTTCTGCTGATAAAAGATCCAGGAATGAGTTTCCTAAAACGATTTTACCCACACTTTCAAATTCTGAACAAAAATATATTTGCTGATAGATGGACAACAAACTGTAGTCGGTAGGCATCAAATGCCGATTGACAAAATATTGTCGCATGTAATCTTACCTTTCGTGGGAGGCTGGCATATATTCATAACAAACCCAATATTGTACATCAACAGAACAGCTAAGAAAGTCAAAATCCTTAAACTAATCCGGTCAAAGAGCTTGGATACGTTGTAGTTCACGGCTGGACACATCTCTGCTTTTTTTTTTTTAGCTTAACTCCTGAAAACAACACAGGAAGTATTACATGTATATTAGTAAGCAGGCCGACATATGGTTACTGTGGTATGGAAATATGCCTCTTCTATATTATCAAGGTTTAGGGTCTAGTCAGCAATTATTGTTAGTATATGATTGGCGATTGAATATAATACGTATTTTTTTAATTTCTCAATATTCAGATTCATGGATTTTCAAAACAAGAAATTCATAATTAATTCATAATTAATAAAATCTTTTGAAAACAAATCAATCTTGATGAATCTGTAGCTTAGCTAGTGCTGTTGTAAATATATCTATATAAGAACGGTAAATCTTAGATGTTTGAACATTCATTAATAATCTCTTTGCATTTTCAATGTTTATACTAATAAATATAGAAGTTTTTAATGCTATGTCAAAATTTGAAAGTCAAACATCAAGTTATAAGCAAGATACAGAGTTCATAAGTCTTTGTTTTGTAAACAAAGCTCGAATATTGTCATTTTTTACATATGTGTTGTATTGGTGTAAATTTCAATCAAATGCATCTTTCTTTTGTTGAATCTAGTGTTTATGAAAATATTGAGTTAGTTTAAAGGATTTGTGACACAATTTTTATTAACTTTATATATCCTATAAATATCTCTGATAAATCAGTTTCTGTCTGTAATTAATGTAACACTGGTCAGGTTTTACTGCATTCACTGATAACACAGAGATAAATGCAGCCTGCTGAGTCCAGCAGCTAGCGTTAATGAGCTCTGGCCATGACGTCAGAGGTTCGCCAGCACTCTCCCCACTGTTATCAAACATCACTCTCCTCTCTGTTATCAAACACACAGCAAATCATTCATTCAAGCAAGTTTAAAATAATGGAAACACTGGAAGATGAAATTCCAAACGTTGATCTTTCTGATGCTGAAAACATTAGACCGTATCAGTTTGAACCTTTGGCTAACACTAGTGAAACTCCAAGAAGTGCTACACCAGACAATGATAGTTCTGATGTAGAGGACTTTCAGGATAGACAAGTCAATACTAATTGGTAAGTTAATTATTCTGATTTTCATCAGTTTTAATCCAGATAGAAAATTATAATTATGACAACAATTTATAGAAAATCACATAATATATAAAACAAGATTTTATTTTCTAATTGTAGGTGTGAATGTGGCATTTGCATTTCCATGGCAACTCAACAAGAGTGCATTTGTTGTCAGGAAATAGCAGCAATTAGTGCAGAAGTTGAGGCAGGGGCCCACCAATGCATAACAGAAAGTCCAATATTTACAGACAATTGTCTAAATCGACATGTTTTACACGTTTCAATGTATGAATATTTACAAAATGTGGGACCAATCGATGACAATCAACCATCTCACCAGTAAGTTCTGTGAATTTATAAATTTTTGAAAATATATGTACATTGACATTAAAAAATCGTGCACCAAAACACCCAGTTTCTATATGTTTTACATTCAATGTTTTTTATTTCCAGGGTATACAGACATCTTGCCTATAGACGGTTTGTCAGGTGGATATGGCACTTCTTAGGAAAAAGCAACAGAAAAATATTACCTGCATGTGTGGTATCCAAAATAAGAGAGACATTTCCATCAGAACAATATTGTGGTTTTAGATATGCCAGATGAAAAGCAAACAGAAAAGGCACATCTCACACAATCAGTCCTATAATTAATAAATAGTTATACATTTCATCTTGTTTGTATAATGTAGTTTTTTATAGTGTTCATAATTTATCTTCTTGCATATCTTGATGAATGCCTGCGAATTAAAGCTGCCTTCTCGAAATGTTCAAAATTCTGAGTGAGTGGCACTGGAACATCTTCATTTAGGACAGAAATATCCAGTGCAGCTGATCTATATGATGGACACTCTGAACTTCTCCGTTCATGAACAGCTTGTTTAATTATTGTCACATAGTCTAAAAAATGAAAAAAATATGCAATAAACAAAACTTATAGATATTTATAATACATGTATAGTATTCTAAAAAGTACATGTAAATACTGATTTACATACTAAATGTTGGAGGTGTTTTCTTTGGTTTGACGACTGCCTCTAATCCCTTTTTTGCTTTCGGATAAGATATTCCATACTGCAATTCACCAGATTTGGAAGTTGCCTGCTGTCTTCCACTATTTTCATTAAAATGCAGAGCTGCAACACTCAATCTTAAGAGAAAAAAAAACTATGCATGATATACATTGTATTTGCAACTGTATAGAATTATCATGCAATGTTAATGTATTTTGGTGAATACCTTGCATACATGGCCGGGTAGTAGAAATGAGTGCTCTTTGGTGCATAGTGATTCACCACGGAGTGGAACACTTCAAGGCTGTAGGTTTGGTGAGTAGGTGAAAGTTTGGCAATGTCCTTTACAAGGAAAGGGCTCAAAATGATTTCTTTCATCAGCTTGTAGGGGACCGAACCTGAAGTTGACAAAAATTACCGGTATGTTAAATCTTGAATGCAACAAGTATAAATTATTTGATTTTACCGAACTGATTTTGAAAACATTACCTTCTTTAATCCATTGTCTTTCATCATTGATTGGAGCATGCTCACATCTAGGGTACTTCCTGGAGTGGTTTTCATGTTTGTTGGCAATGTGGTTGACAACAGATGCCCACTTAGCTTGCTTCAGTTCACCATCATCTTCACTTGATGAAGCTGTCCAGTGGCAATGGTTAGCAATAGACTTAATCCAAGGTCGTATTTGCTCACCGCTGACCTTTTTTGATGCTGTTTCAAGTTTCTTAGATACACCTTAGTAAAGTATAAAAGTAGAAGCCGGTTATTTAAATAGAAATTTAATGAAAATCGCAATATATTTAGAAATGCATTAACCTGAATTACCTTTTGCAATGTGCCAGACATCAAAGTAATGATTTTTCTCTGCATGACAGTCTTTCATGTACTTTTTGACCATGGAATGGCGATCAGTGACTAGTGTTTTGATGTTCACATGATCTTTTAAAAATCCCATAGCTCTTTTCAAACCTGCAAGTTCCATGTGGGATGATCCTTTGACTTCATTACTCTGCGAACAAAAAAACCCATAAAGTATATGATACAAAGTATATTTAAGAAAATTGTTTCCATCTTAGAAAATGATAGTAAATGTGCATAACTTTGGTAAAATGCCATCTGAATGTTTTACCTGAACAAGCTGAAAATCTAGAATTTTGTTCCTTTCCAGATCCATGATTGTATATGTCCCATATTTAGCAGAGTATCCGGGTGAGTCGCACCTAGCATCTCCACCTACAACAACATCTTGGCTTGGTCCATCCTTTATTTCTGTTAACAACTGGGACTGTTCAAAATCCCAGGTTTTCGTCGCAGAAGGTACAACATAATATGCCTGTAGTCTGTTGTATGTCCTAGCAGTGAACATCTGCAGGTTCATGTTCTTAAATACTTGCAATACTTTGGTAGCATTGCAGCCACTAGTCAGTATGGCAGTAGCTGTGAAAAGATTGGACCAAGGCAAAGTGTTGTGGCATGGTTGACTACTCCAAGTAAATTCGTGCCCATTTAAACATTTTGAAGATGTGTAAATGAATGTCCCTCTAAAAAACTTGATAACAGGTGTACATTCTGCACTACAGTAGCGACATACAGACAACAATTCAGCTAGTGCAGTTTCACTGACTAAGAACTGCTTCTCATCCATGGGTGCTGTATCCTGTCTTAACTTGTAAGTCGCCGTCTGAACTTCCCCTTCACCATCCTCGTCATCATCAACTTCAAGGTCAGAGTCATCTGGAAGATAAAGCTCGTCTGAATCTTCCTCTTCTTCCTCAGTTGAATCTTCATCATTATCTTCAGGTTCATCACTTTGAATATCTTCCATAACTTGGTGTGACAATGATGAAATCGATTGAACTTGGGTTATTGTTTCATCTGTCTGAGTGCCAAATGATCTCTGCTTTACTTTCAATGAAACTATTCGCTCATCTGTCTGATTGGACCTTGTTCGTTGAGGAGGGTGAATATCAACCTGAACTTTTTTGTTTCTAGTTTCTTTGGAGGGTTCTGTGGGAAGGGTTTCAGGGATTATACTTATATTTTCCAAAGAAGCATCATATGGGAGTGACAAACTTTCGTTCAAAGCTTCATTTAGAACCTGTATCAGTATTAAAAACAAAGCTTCAGTTGCACATATTAACTGTCATCTATGCTTACCAAAAGCATATTGAGAGACTTGAAATATAATAATAAAGAATATGAATAAATACTGTAATACAGAAAAACAAATTTTTCTATAGTGTAAATTTTACTTTAAAAAACTTACCTCTGCTCGCTGCCGTTTTGCATATGCTCCTCGCACTTTACTAGGTTTTTCTGAATTGCCTTGTTCTTCAACAAACAAAAGTGGTATATCTGGCACAGCATCAGGTTTTAAACGTTTCCTAAAGCTGTACTCTAGGCCTAGAGTACTCAGCATCTCAGGATCCTGATCATAACACTTGTTTGAAAAGTGTACTGAGCACAGTCTATGTCCATCTCCAGGTGTAAAATCCTTCCTTCTGCAGTAATAAATCCACTGCTTCCTCAAATTAGAATCTTTTGGAAAGTGGAAAAAACTAAGCCCACTACCCTTTCCTGCCTTGTTGTTGCAACCAAATGCAGCACAGTTGACCATTATACATTAAAAACGTGTGTAACTTCTATATCTCAATTGTAAACAAAGAACTGATGCTGATAACTGGGACGAACCTCTGACGTAGAGCCTCTTTATCAGTTCAGAATTATGCATATTCTGACCAGCTGTCTTATCAGCACTACACCGCGGGATATACAAACAGCTTAATAGAAATGCTTGGTTATCTCTTTTTTTATCAGCTCCATTAGCATTTTTTACAGGAAAATAAAACATTAACAAAATCGTGTCACAAATCCTTTAAAGTGGTTTATACATGTTTTTTTTTTTAAGAAATGGTAATACTCTACATTTATTTAAATTTTTTGTAAACAACTATAAGACTCGAGCTTTGTTTACATAACAACCAATTCTTACATCTGTATCTCGCTTGTAACTTGACTTTAACATTCAATATTTTGGTCAATCATTTAAAATGCACCAGTAAACCATTTTATACATAAAAAATAGAAATAAAATTTTTGATCTCTAATCGTGTCCAAGTCGCTTTAAAAAGTTGTGTTTGTGAGAAAAGTCAGCGCATGTAAAACATACTATGCGTTTTTCTTCATTTATAGGTGTAAATTCGAATTTAAAGTGTCAAAAAGATTAAAAAAATACCAAATTGTTCGTTCATATAACAGTATTTGATACCTATTGAAGTACGCGTCGTAATACAGTGTAGTGTTTGGGTCCAACCCCCGTCGATAGTAGCCATCCCTCCATTCATCGGATTATCCCACTCTTTTAAGCAGACTGCGGCTTTATATATTTGTTATATCCCAACATATTAAATTTCATTTGATTTGTATTACTAATATTCACTTATGTTTTGAAACTCGAGCATAAAATTCCGTAAACGTCGTCACATACACTTCTATTTTCGCCCTTTTAGGCATATTGGAGTTACTTTAAAGTACTTTAGGACCTGTTTTTCAATTAAAAATCAAACTGTTCTTCTTGGTGATTCACTCCATGTTATGATGCTTTAGTTCAAATTAAAAAAAAAAACAAACAATGAAGACGGATTTTTTTATTGCATGCAGAGATCCTGAATTTTTTACCGGGAGTGAGGGTGGTTGGGGTTTCGACGGTTTTTAAAGTTTCCCGGAAGGAGGGGGGTCTCAGACATATTTTTGGTTATTTTATACATGTATATGTAAATACAGTTATTTGCATTTTGCAACGGAGATCTGGACCCCTCTGACCCCCGCCCCCCCCCCTCCCCTCCCGATCCACGCATGTATTAATTCTATATTAATGTTAATTAAAATGCATTACTGAAGCCACCGTTCAGCTAATCATCTGTTAGATTTCTTGAGTTGACCTTATTACCTACTTCGAATCAACACATGTGCGATTGTTAAAAAGGTCAGGTACATTTACTATCGTGTTATGAAAAGATACTTCTGTTGCTAGTTATTGGATCAATTTTCTTGCACCCCCCCCACATATTAGGGAGTTGTAGCGGGGAGATAGCTGCACAGCGGTACAATTATATACTTACTTGTAACATATGTATATTGCGTTGGTCACACGCCAAACTTCCTCGTTCTTACATTAGTTAGTGTGAAGTAATTTTTAAGGTCAATATTAAATTAAAACACAGGATAGACAGATCTAATTCAACATCGGTCACAGTAACTTGATAAATTAAGTTTCTCCGGCTACATTGTTTCGTGAATGCGATTTTACAACTGATGAAAATATCGAGGCTGAATCACCGTCAATATCAAATTTTGCTTCTTACCTTAAGTTTTTAAATGTAAAACGACCCGCAAATCCTTTTTTATACAAAACTCGGTTTTATCGTCCAAGCTGATCCCAATCCAAGTGCCTAAAAAGGGTGAAATGTTCATACAGTGACGTTTGTTTATAACTAAATGTCAACGAGTGGATAAAATATAAATCAAGGGTATTGAAAGACATTAAGCTGTCTATTGACACCTAATACGTTACCATTAGTTTAAAAAAATACAAACGGAAAACTTACATCTTTCAATTTTAGCCCTCAACATCTTGTACTACTGTGCAGGTACCATTCTCGGTTCAGTTTGGATAAAGAAGAAAAGATTATAAACTAATTAGCCTAAAGTATGTCGAAATTTTTAAATATCTGGAAAACCCAGCATTGTTTATGACTATGTGTATACATGTATATGTAAAACGGATTCTCCGCTGTTTCGTTTTACCTGACTAGGAACTAGAAACGTACGCGGTAGCTAATTCGACTTTCGGTTTAAAAATACAGCCGACGTCAAACAGATCCTCTTTTAAGTGGTGGACGAGATACCACTATGTAAGATATATAATATACGAGGGTCAATCAAAAAATACGAAGACAATGTGGCTGTGTATAATATTTTTTTCATGATAGTCATACTTAACAGATTAATCTGTGCATCAATACTTATGTCATTGATATGCGAAGTTTTAGTCCATTTGATGAAACGGTATTTTTGTTACTCCTTTTTAAAAACAACATGTTTTGTCACCACGGCGCACGGTAACGTTCAAAACATGACGTCAAGATTAAACACGCACAGTTTATAGATAAACCCCATCTTTATATCACGCTTAGTCTCTTGTGCCTTTCTCCTTACAATTTAAAATGGCACTGAACCCTTTAACATCTTATTTTCACACATTTGTTCGAGAATCATAAGTTAGTTCTTCGAAGTTTTCATTTTCTAACCGTGTATCTTTTAGTTTACAGTAGGGATATCCCTGAACGTCGGTTAACGATACTTATTTTTTGACCAAATATTTACAGATATTCTTCTCTCTCTTGGACTGTTTTATATTCAAAATACAATTACCACCATCCCCACAAAATTTATTACAGTTAAACACAAACCTGCAAATAATTGTTGACTTATTTTTTGCACCATTGAGGATTTTCACAACTTGTATCGGCTTTTTCCTGGGTTAAATCCATTTTGTTTGTACTTTTCGTTGCGCCGTGACGTCCGGCGACGTCGATGTTTTTGGTCAATTCTAAAGAGGACTACCTGTCTTTAGTTACAAATATCTGTTCGACAAAACAAAATATCCTGTCATTATTTGGAACATTCAATTCCATGACTATACTTAATGTGAGGTTTCAATATTATTTGGTTTTAAGCCCAATTTATATAGATATTACTTTCAACATTATATGGTTTATTGTTGACATAACACAAATGTTGACCGTGCGCCGTGACCTCATTTTTGCAGGATTTGATTCTAAATAATTCTTAGAAATAAAGGAATTTATTAACTTTTTTTCTTGCAAATTGTTTGAAACTATTGCTAAATTATGTCTTCCAAATTTAGTAATGATATGACGTTAATTAACATAGCTATGACAAAAGTCTTCGTATTTTTTGATTGACCCTCGTACATGTCTGTGAACATTAAATTCTTACTTCTGGTTGGTAAATTGACTTGAAATACTCCTCTCAATCAATCACATTGTTTCCATTTGAAACAAGTTATGTTTTGTATACCATTTATATCAATATATGTGCTCAAATCCCGTTTCATTCAAAGAAGAATTTTATCATGTACATACTGTAGCTGATATTTCAAAGATTTTGCCAATGAATACAGAAAGCTAACTATGGTTGAATTCACAACTTCCCAAAAGTTCTGTCTTTTGGTCATCATCTTTGGGAGAAAAACAGGATTTATAAAGTAGTTTAGATGTTTACGTGTATAAGGGGGATGTTTGGGCATTCTGTACATTTGAGGACAGAAAAGTAAACATTTCTTGAACTGGCTCGTTTCTGCCAAAACTGTTGTCAAAAGACAAGAAAAGCAATAAATATGAGGTTTTTGGACCTCTTTCTACTTCTAAAAAGAATTTACTTGCACAAAGAGAACTGAAAAAACAAAGTTTGGGCTGGTATAGAGATGTCGGTCACACTCCACAACTTGATTTGAATTGACAAACATTTTTTTCTATGGAAATATAACTTCAATTTGCATAAAAAAACATAGTTCTAAGTATAGACTAGATTTTCTTGTTCAAAAAATAGATGCCATGCCGACAGATAAACATGGAATACCCTATTATGAGACAAAGCTACAACGTAAATGAGCAAGATTAAACCATTTTCTCAACAAATGGTTGTAGAGTGGACACTAATAACCCCTTCTATATTTTTTCAGATTTTTAGATCAATTCAAATCTGCAGCTGTGCACTTCTAAATAATTAATTAGGCAATGTTCTGTATTTGTGCAGCCAATTTATATCACCCGCTAGTTATGTATTTTTTTCTGCAATGTCGCCACCATCATGTCCAGCATGAATCACCAACGAAAGCATTTTATTGTTTGAATGTACATACTTCATTCTTCATTCTCAATATAAATCACATACATGTAAAACTGTTTTATCACTGTTTTATTATAACAAAAATGAACAAATGGGTGATATATGAACAGAAAACATCATCATATAAACATGCACACTTTGCAGATCTATAAAGACACTGCTTCTTCTTATGGGGACAAAATCCTTAAAAGCTGCATAGCATGTTCATGTACCACTGACAGAATTTCAAATCTAGAATGTCCCTCTTTACAAAGCAACTGCCACGTAGGCATTCACTGCCTTAAAAGACAAAGTCCTGGTATAGAGACATTGGCCACTCTATTGCTTGTTCCAATTCAACCTGTGGACAATGCACAGCCTCCTTGATAATCCTGATATTTGCTGCCTGCATCTTCAGGGGGAGAACTAAAAGAGAAAAACTGCGAAGATGAAAATCTTTTTAAACATTTTAAATTTTTGCATGTCTTTATAAAAATTAACCTTTCCAGATCATCTTCACCTGATCTGACACAAGTGTTTGATATGATTACGACTTATCACATGTTTAGCTCAATATTCAGTAGCTATCACTCATGTACGGTAATCAATTTTTGATAGTACAATGTCAAGACATTACAGCATATTTTTTGTATTTCTATCAAAATGGTATAGGATTTTTGTATTAAAAAATCCTATAGAAAAATATATACACATTAAAACATAATTAAACATGTGATAAATAGAATGCCTCATGGTTTGTGATGTTATATAATTTTTTATCCAACTAATTAAGTGATTTCTATCCCCAAGCCTTAATACACACAACTCGGATAAAAATCATATATACCTTCACAAACTATGAGATATCCTATATATATTGCATTGGCAGTAATATCAACACAGCATTGTCATTTAATATTTATTAGTTTGACGAGATATTGACCTCCTGAATGGTCAAAACATTTCTTTGATAACTTTATATATAAAATTTTGCCGAATCTACTTTCCTCTGTTCTTTTTTCATCAATGCGCATAGTGCATTGATGAAGTTTTCCGGTCAATCTTTTCTTTGATACGTCCATCAATAAAAAATCATTTAATTCATTTCTTATCATTATGATAAAGGTAAATTCTATTTTCAACCAAGGTAAATTCAAAATGCATTACGCCATACAACTTGAAACACTAAATTAGTGCTTTTATCTAGATGCTTTTTCGATTCTTAATAAGTTTTGAACACATTAAAGTTTCTTAATTATACATTATCATTTTTTCAAACATATCTTACCCAAAATGAGAAATAGAAACACTACCACAGCACTATTTCATTCTCATCTTCTTTGTAGCTGAACTATCCAAGGTGCTACACACTCTCGTTGGAATTAACGGATCAGTGATTTTATATACTTCAACTAATTCCTAAAGAGAAACATATTTTGATAATTAAAATAATTAAATGGTAACTGAAAATATGTCATGATGCATATATAAATGTATGTACAAGAGTGTCGGCAGATATCTTTCAGTAAATGACAATACATGTAGTATTTGGAGAAAATAGTAGAACTCATACATCAAAGTAATCTTTAGAAAATTTAATAGATATTTTAGAGAAAGCAACTTAAAATGCCATATACACATAACTTTTTTTGTTCACTAGCAATTTTTCAATGGTGTAAAGCCAATTTGTGAATATAATTTTACTTGCTGGAACATTGATTTTTCATCAGTCCCCAGAAATTTCCCTGAACCTTACTTTACTGCATATATTGCTTATTCGCATGATTGTACCTTCCATTCCTGAGGGGACAGGCTAACCACTGCTTGTTTATGGGGCAGATTTTTCCTTACTTTCTCCTGTTCTGGATTCTGAATTGGTTCTGAAAGTACAAAGTGTGTTTATCTACATATAATAATACTATCTATATTTACATGTATTATATAATACAGCTATTCAGTATATGCAGTGTTACATGATCATGACGATGGAATCTTATTTACTAGGGGAAGGAGGGTCAATATTTGTGGAATTTCTAATAATTAATTACCAGGTTTGGGGTAATGCTAAATGTGATGGTAATGCATTGCATATTTTCAAGTAATGCTAGTAATGTGTAATGCCACAAATTTAGCATTACAAGTAATGGTAATGCAATGCATTTGTTTCCAAAATCTAGTGGCATTACAAGGCATTACTTTGCATTACTATGTACTTTACAAGTACTGAATATACAACGTTAACTGATATTTTCAAGAAAATCGAGTATCTATTGTGTTTCCTGCATGATTCCTCAAAGCTGTAAATTTTTGATAAATAATTCTACTGGCTGAACTAGTTAACTGTTTATTCAAGTCTACATTAACCAAAGCACAATTCACTTACCAATTAATGGCAGTTTCTCATCATCCAATTTAATGTTTGCCAGGCCATCCTAGAAAACAGATTTGTGCAAAGTTTATTATGGGAAATAAGTTTCTTCTAACATGATTATTACTATACTAATGGGCAACATGTAGTAAAATTAATTCTTTGAAAGAGATCTTAACACACAAATCAAATACAAATAACATCTGTGGATTCATTATTTATACTCACCCTGACAAGAAAAGATGTGTAGAACATATTCTCTACTGTTTGACTGAAAGACTCTGGGTGTAACACAAACTCAAAGTAACAAATTGGATTTCCTACATGAAAAGAAAAATAGCCTCAGAGTATGATCACAACTTATCCATCTACTAGTACTCTGCTTATTAAAGCGAGTCCTTATACAATTTATCTACATACAAAAAGTCTTTAACAAAACAAAACATGTATAAGGATATCCCTAGCCTTCTATAGACTCTAACATTTTGACATACCGGTACATGTACTTTGGTAGACAGTCAGATAATATCCTAAAAAGTACACGTAATAATATTTTTGAACTATTCTTTTTGTGCTCTTGATATTCATTGGGACAGGGTAAATTATCCCCTTTTATTTTCTAATAGTAATCTAGCAGAGCTCCTCCAGTCTACGTATATAGTAAATCAGAGCCAAGAAATACGGATTGGTTTCACATTCACTTTCTTCCTATTACTTGCTGAGAAGTTTAAATATTTTTTTTAGAAAAGTCAGGGACTATCTTGGTTATTTACAAAACACCAAAAGTCCACAGTTTTGTTGGATATGGATGTTAGATATAATGACCACACATAATGTTAGGCTGAACTTCCCTACTGTACATACACATTAAATTCCTATCCACTACTCAAGTTCATGCAACACTTACGTTCATTCTCCCTGTAAAGCTTCTGCAGTAAATCTAACAATTTTTCTACTTCTGCAGTAGTGGCTTCACTTTTATCTGATTCATCAAACGACTTCATCTGAAAATTGGAGGATCAGAGAGTTAGCAATAATACAAAGCCATAAAATGACTTCAGCTGAAAATTTGAAGATCAGCAATAATACAAAGCCAATATACTATTACATTCAATGAATATTTTATCAGTTCAAGTTTTCTCTCAAAACAGTGGAGTCTGAAACCTCTAGAGGTTGTAATAATGTAAAGAATATTCTGTGTTACCTGTTTAGGTACAGTAGCTTTGTCACTCAGATTCTCTTTGTCCAATCTCTGAGAATCTGGAGCTCGTCGAACTTTTTTCACAGGCTCTCCCCTCTCAAAAGACCCAGCCCTACAATGAACAACACTTCTATAGACAACTGTATCAAGATACCTTATAAAAGATACCTTTTATGAAAGTGGAATCAAACGAAGTAAGATGTACTCTAGTTTTAGTTAGAAGTTTGAGATATATGTAATTTGTTTTATATATGGTTAGTTACCGGGTGCTATGATAAAGTAAAATGTATTTTATTCATCTAATGTCTACAAAATATTGATGGTTCAAGATGAAATGTATTAAAGATAGGGAATTGATGCATAAGGAATGCTTACAAAGATACGAAATAAAGCATCCCTTAAAAGGGCATGCAATCATCTACAATGTATTCCTGTAAATGTTGTAAGAACAGAAATAGAGAATTCCAAATTCTGATGCATTAAATGCAGTTCTATTTAAATTTTCATATAAACATGTATCCGCAATAATCTTTGTACCTTTATCCCAGTGAAATTTTTACTCATCGATGTTTGCCAAATCTGCCAATACACATGTATGTGTACAAGCATCTAACCTGCATATGTCAATAATAACATTGTACATGTATCTATCCCTTACATGAAATGAAAAGCTGGTGATTTCATGAAAAATTTTTGTGAGGCCTTCCCTAGATTAATCCATCCTTGATTTGATATTGCTATGTCCTGTGACTGACGAGGCTGTCCCTGGTTAACAAAAGATATCTGAAAGACAGAAAACCAACAGTGTAAACATTTCATACCAAACAAGAGGCCCAGGGGCCACATCGCTCACCTGAGCAACAATTGCCTTAATTCTGATCAAATTAGCATTACAGTTTCAAAATATCTTGACAACTAAGTACAGTAGATCTTGCTAAAAAAATTGAAAATCTGCCAATTTTTATCCACCTCTTTCTTTTGGTAAATACCAAGCCCCTTTTGTTGTTGTACCTGTAAGACGATTTTTCTCTATTCCTATATACCCCCCCCCCCCCATTTTGTGGCCCCACTTTTCTCTAGGGTATCATGGTTTCATCAAACTTATATCTGCATAACCTGTGCTTTCACACTAAGTACTGAGTTTTGGACTGAAAAACTTTCCCAGAATATTTTTAAAGATTTTCTCTATATATTCCTATGTAAAAATTCAAACTGCCATCACGGACCCGCCCTACCACTAGGGACTGTGATTTTAAATTTACAATACCCAAGGATGCCTCTACACAAGTTAAAGCTTTTCTGGCCAAATGGTCTTTAAAAAGAGGACTTTTAAAGATTTTCTCTATATATTCCTATGTAAAAATGCATCCCCCACTGTGGCCTCACCATACCACTGGACTATTATTTTAAAAAAACTTGAATCTATACAATTTGGAAATGCTTCCACTCAGATTTGGGCTTTCCTGGCCTAATAGTTTTGAGAAGAAGATTTTTAGAGATTTTCTCTATGTATAAAAATGTATCCCCCATTGTGGCCCGCCCTACCCCCAGGGACCATGATTTGAACAAACTTGAATCTACATTATCTGAGGATGGTTACCCGCCAATTTGAGCTTTTTTGGTCAAATAGTTTTTGAGAAGATTTTTAAAGATTTTCTCTATATATTCCTATGTAAAACTTGATCCGCCAATTGTGGCCCCACCCTACCCCCAGGGACCATGATTTGAACAAACTTGAATCTACAATACCTGAGAATGCTTCCATTCAAATTTGAGCTTTCCTGGCCTAACAGTTTTTGAGAAGAAGATTTTCTCTATATATTCCTATGTAAAACTTGATCCCCCCATTTTGGCCCCACCCTACCCCCAGGGACCATAATTTGAACGAGCTTGAATCTACACTACCTGAAGATGATTCCATTCTAATTTGAGCTTTTCTGGCCTAATAGTTTTTGAGAAGAAGATTTTTAAAGATTTTTTCTATATATTCCTGTGTAAAAATTCATCCCCCTATTGTGGCCCCACCCTTCCCCCAGGGACCATGATTTGAACAAACTTGAATCTACACTATCTGAGAATGCTTCCACTCAAATTTAAGCTTTCCTGGCCTAATAGTTTTTGAGAAGAAGACTTTTAAAGATTTTCTCTATATATTCCTATGTAAAACTTGATCCGCCAATTGTGGCCCCACCCTACCCCCAGGGACCATGATTTGAACACACTTGAAACTACACTTTACCTGTGGATGCTCCCATTTTAATTTGAGCTTTTCTGGCCCAATAGTTTTTGAGAAGAAGATTTTTAAAGATTTTCTCTATATATTTCTATGTAAAACTTGATCCCCCTATTGTGGCCCCACCCTACCCCCGGGGACCATGCTTTGAACAAATTTAAATCTACACTACCTGTGGATGCTCCCATTTTAATTTGAGCTTTTCTGGCCCAATAGTTTTTGAGAAGAAGATTTTTAAAGATTTTCTCTATATATTCCTATGTAAAACTTGATCCCCTTCTTGTGGCCCCTTCCTACCCCCGGGGACCATGATTTGAACAAACTTAAATCTACACTACCTGAGGATGCCTCCACACAAGTTTTAGCTTTTCAGGCCGAATAGTTTTTGAGAAGAAGATTTTTGAAAAATACCAACAAATTTTCAATAGTTCTCAATTATCTCCCCTTTAAAGAGGGCGTGGCCCTTTATTTGAACAAACTTGAATCCCCTTCACCTAGTGGTGCTTTGTGCCAAATTTGGTTGAAATCTGCCCAGTGGTTCTTGAGAAGAAGATGAAAATGTGAAAAGTTAACGACGACAACGACGACGACGACGACAGACAACGGACAAATTGTGATCAGAAAAGCTCACTTGAGCCTTTGGCTCAGGTGAGCTAAAAACTATTGAATAAATGGGCAAAGAAACTATACTTACCAATTTCTCTGCATACTCTATTGGTTCAAACTTGAGAAAGTCAGTCTTCAAGTTGTCAACTTTCATCCTGCCATAATTTGAAATCATCAAGATGGTTGCAGAATCCAGCGCACCCTCCCTCGGCATTTTAACTGAAAAGCAATGACAAAGGATAAAAATACATGCACAGTTGGATTATTTCACAAAACACATCAATAATTATATACACATAAATGTACATTTCAAAATTTAAATGTTTGCTTAAAGTGAAGTCATATTTAACTAGTTAAAAAATCATTTGTTCTTAACTCAATCTTATCTAAATTTATGAAGCAACTGGATAAATGATTCACCAATATTAGAATATACTAGAAATATGTCCCTTTTTTTGTCTGCCACAAATTGCAACTTTTTAACACACAAGGAACTGTAGTTCCCAGGTTGTCCATCCAATTTTTTTCAGACTGAGAGCTACAAAACTACAGCCATTTTCCATTAGGAAGTGTACAGGACACCTCACAATATTTTTCTACACTACCATTACTTAAATGGCATTTGCAATGCAAAATCTCAATAGACTTTTTATTTTTAGCTGTGTATTGAAACATGACAAGGTAGAGGGGGCGTATTAAAGGAGAATTCTAGGAATTTGTTCATATTATTGAATGAACATCTTTTAAGCTCCGATCGAGGTATTTTTAAACAGCGAACAATTACAGTGACATACTGATTTATTGGTCCTTAGGAAATATTGAATTTTCCCACATTTTTAAAAAAAAATTTTCAAAAAATTATGGTGCTCAAAAGTAAATAAATCGAATTAAATGGAGAAATTTTTTTGGGCTACCACAAAACTATTTAGTTTCCCTTGAGCTTCATGGCAAGGCAAGGGCAGGGTAATGTAAATACCATAGCATGGCAAATATATCATGAGCAAGTGGTCTCTCTGTGAAACCTGATGTCTCAAAGAACTAATATCATTTGTATTTTTATTAAGATGCACTCTCTATAAATGCTTATTTCTTAATTACTACAGACATCAAATAACTTCAATCTCAGTGCATCAATCCCACTGTAATTACTTTCAGAGAGCAACTGCAATCCAACGACACTCAAATTATTGTCCAAAACAACACAATTTGTTTACATGTATAATTCCAGATGAGTTTTAACAACGTGTAAACTGTTAGGTGATGACTTATAATAAAACCTCCCGTAACACCAAATTTTGTATAGATCTTCTTATTTATGTTGTCAAACAAAAAGTAAAACATCTTTTTTGAGGCATTGTGTCACATTAATCAAAGTGTTTTTTGAGTCATTGTGTCACTTTAAGCAAATTAGTGTTATGTCAGGATATCTTGGGACACAATGTACTTATATACTAAATTAACATATCGTAAATCAGGATCCTGCATGCTTTAGTAAAAGATTAATTCAGCACATTTGAATTGTATATTGTTAAAACCAACCATCTTTGTTGAGGTCATTGGCTGTCTTCAAGGCTTCTGTGAGACTTGTGGATTCTGGGTTAATCATGTCATGTTTTTGTTCTAAAACAAACACAAGAAACAGTAAAATCTATTATTAATCTATTACACTATATCACACAGAGTCGAACGTATTTATTTTGAAAAAATGGGCTTAATTCATCATGATACAATGTCAATTCTAATTCTTGGAACGTTTTCCTCTAAGCCAAAAACACTTTTAAAACTTGTGGTGATTTATTTCAGAGACTTGCCAACAAGTGTGCCCATCAGTTGACGGTATCCTGTTCTTATCCGCAGTCTTTCTTCTTTGTTTTGATTTTGTAAATAACTGGTTGTCGAGACACTCGTCTCATCTGAATCTGATTCCGCTCCATGTGAAGCACTCGCGTTACTGTTAGCAGTATTAGTTTTCCTCTTCACTCCCGCCATTTTCGTTCAATCTACTTTCGTTTCCGAGTAGGGTGAAACCACGTTTCGGACCTATTGTGTTTTGGCACCCTTAGTACATGCCAAGACGCTCTTGGACTTGTCAAAAGAATCCAGATTAGCAAACAATATACGATGCAAATAACAGTTTTAGCAATTTTCATATTAAAGAGAGGATATCCAAAATTAACAAAGTACATCTTTATGGTCAAAATCTATTATTATAGTAAATGATTCCAGAGTGTCTTTTTTGGTGCTGGAACCATAATTATGACGTCATAATTGATTTGTGAATCTTTTCCCGTATTTTACGACTTCTCAAAGGAATTATGTAGAAAATAAAACAATATTTTGACATTCTATATTTAATCACGAGAACAGTAGTCCAGGTACCTTAATATTCAATTTGACATCATTTTAAAGAAGAGGTCAAGAGCTTGTTTAATGCGGGTTTTGGAGAGTACAGTCATTCTTGATATATTTCATTTGTCAAAAATAGACAACACTTCGAGATTTGTTACTTTTATCCTTCATATTTCATGGTTGTTTAAAACATGGTTTTTCAATGTGTTTACCGAAAATTTAAGCCCCAGTAAACCATATGAAACAAAGATATTATTGTGAAGCATCATTAAAAGAATTTATTTCTTGAATTTCATAAAACTGTAGGCACCTTTCATTTACTACATCTTGACCTTAGTCCATGTATTTTCTGCTCCCTAAATTGTATTTTTGGAATTTAAAGTTGAACTTATTGTAACGGGATGAGAGAAATAAAGATGTTGTTTACAATACTGTCAATTAATATACACAAGTTTGTTAGCTAAAAGAAACAGCCGAATAGTCTCCTGTAATACTTCCGAGTCTGACATCATCATGATTATTTCGTGCACTCCGTAAATTTTTTTTTTGGTCGCTCTAGGTGGAATTTCAGTCCTGTCAGTTTCAACTGCTTATACATGTATATCGACCAATTGATAAACAGGGCGTGTAGTTTTTAGTCTGTCTGTTTCTATAGAGCTATGAATTAACAACAAGTTTCCGTAAGAAATAGAGGGAATCATACTCGGTAGATGTAAATATTATATATTCATCTTTGAACAACGAAATCTCGTTTCAGAAATGATACTTTAAGGGGGATGTGCGGCCATCCTGTATATTTGAGGATAAGAATGTTCTAAATAAGGTCTGATGGAAAACAAACCAATTCCTATCAATAAAAACGCTCAGAGAGATGTTTTCTTCCACATTTGTTTCCATCTATTCGCATCATGTTCTCAACATGCATTTGATAAATACCTTAAATCAAAGATTTTCAATAAAACTAAATTCAAACTCCAAATAAAGAACATAATTAGAATATAATTTATTATAAAGAATTTATGAATTTACGATTTAAAAAAAAAAATTTGATGTACAAAATTGCGATTCTATTCCTTTTTATATGTGATCGGCATTGTATAAGTTGACGTACTTAGTTGACAAACCGTCGTCATTTGTCAATAGAAGTGGTCTGTCGTCTGAGATAAGCATATATTCTAGAATTCAAAAGTTTAATAGTATAAGAGAGAAACTTCCACCCTGAGCAGCTTCAATTATAGTCAAGTTCTTTCTGAAATTCATTGGAATTTCGTAAGTTTCCTGTCGGATTCAATCGTTTTCCGATAACTTAAGGGCGCCGCTTAGATATGTGTCACTGGCGCTCGTTTTAAATTATCATTTTTTCAATTTTTAACATTCAATAAAACTATGCGATTCTTTATATTATTATTTATTATTCTAACATTGTTTCACCGTGTATTTTTACAATGTGCATGAAACTGGGGAATCAGCTCTGTGGTTGCTGAACTACTCGCCTTCACAGGGAATCTGATTGGAACAAATCAAAAATCCTTATTAATAAATTTAGAATTGATGTTTATTCAATGAAAGCAAAACAGAAAGTAAAACAAAATCAATATTAAATTTACGACAATAAAAAAGATCATTTATTCACCACTACAGAAATCTCCGTTTTCGAAACAAATTAACTATTATGTAAGTAATTTAAACTAGAGGTACTGTGAGCAAGCTCACAATTGAAACCCCCCGCTAAGATAAAAATCATAATGCGTGTATTTTTCCAATTATAGAAAATATTGGATGAATCTATTTCACCGTCTATTTACTTTAAATAACAACTGCTCTATTTTTTAAAACTGTTGGTCTTAAGCCATATTTGTGTGAAGTAAGAACATTCAATGCTTCTCCATAAGAAAGATAATGACCGGACACAAATTTTGCACTTTTTCTGCCAGTGACCTTGCCCTTGCCAAAATGACCTTGGGTCAATGTCATGACACACCCTTTGGTCCTTAGCAATATTTGTGTGAAGTTAGAACATTCAATGCTTCTCCATTAGAAAGATAATGACCGGACACAAATTTTGCACTATTTCTGCCAGTGACCTTGACCTTGCCCAAATGACCTTGGATCAAGGTCATGACACACCCTTAGGTCATAAGCAATCTTTGTGTGAATTAAGAACTTCAAATGTTTCTCCATAAGAAAGATATGGGCTGGACATAAATTTTGCACTTTTTCTGCCAGTGACCTTGACCTTGCTCTAATGACCTTGTGTCAAGGTCATGACACATCCTAAGGTCATAAGCAATCTTTGTGTGAAGTAAGAACTTCAAATGTTTCTCCATAAGAAAGATATAGACCGGACACGAATTTTGTATTTTTTCTGCCAGTGACCTTGACCTTGCCCGAATGACCTTGGGTCAAGGTAATGACATACCCTTAGTCATAAGCAATCTTTGTGTGAAGTAAGAACTTCCAATGTTTCTCCATAAGAAAGATATGGACCGGACACGATTGCACAGACAGACGGACGGACAGACGGACGGACAGACGGAAAGACAAGGTGATTCTTATATACCCCCCCAAACTTCGTTTGCGGGGGGTATAATAATCGAACAAGTGATAGAAAGAATTAAACGCTTACCAAACCTATCAAGTTGTTCATGTAATCGTGTCGAATAAAAACAATTCTTTCATAAACTTGTCTTAATAAAAACACAGGTAATTAAGAATACATATATGATTTTAAATTTGAGGGCACCAGTACAGTACACCACCTTGACAACAGGTTTATACAGAGAAATATCGCTCCGAGGGCAATACCTAATCCAAAACACGTGCATTTGGGCTTAAACACTACTAGGTATATGATAAATATGTGTAGATTTAAAACAGATTATATGCCGTTTCGTTTTACTTGGGAACCTCATCCACTGACGCCTACACCGGTAGCTCATTCAACTTAATTTCAGGTTAAGAAAACAACTGACATTAAAAGCTGACTACTTTGTGTTGGTTAATACATGTATTGACTTTGTTTAATCCTCGCAAGTCTTGTGAAATTCCTTTTGATTGTGATGTGATAGCATGCAAATTAATGTTAATTGAACTGCTATAATAAAGCATAAAAATATAAAGATAATGCTATTGAGAAGTGTGATATTGGTAAGGGCTTTTTTTATCAATCCATTCAGAACAAGGAGTTCAATAACAACAGCATTTGAAAGCTAGGTGAGCTAAAAATGTCCTACATCAGAGACATCATCTAAGCATGCTAACAATTGTTGGAAGAGCTAGAGGTAAGAAAATATAATTACTCCAGTACGTGTTTCTCTAGTAATGGATGCTCCATTTTTTTTCCAGTGGCCTTGAACTTGCACAAATGACTAGAGAGCTCAAAGTAAGGACATATTTTCAGTATACAGGCAATCCTTGTGTCAAGTTTTAGTTTCTAATAATTATATACATGTATTACAAGAAAAGGCCTTGAAAAGAATTATGCATTTTTTTTACATTGACATTGAACAACTAACCTTTAGTCAAGTCCATGACACATCCTCAGGTTATAAGCAATTTGTATGTGAAGTAGGAACTTCCATTTTTCTCCATAAGAAAGGTATAGAACAGACACAAATTAAGCACTTTTTCTTCCAGTGACCTTGAACTTTTACAAATGAACTTTGAATCAAATCATGACACATCCTCAGGCCATAAGCAACCTTAAAGTGAAGTGGCAACTTCCAAAGTTTCTCCTTATGAAAGGTATAGACCAGTTAAAATTATGCACTTTTTCATCCATCGAATTTGCTCAAATGTCCTTGGGCCAAAATCCTCAAAACACATTAAGGTCATAAACAATCTTTGTGTGAAGTAATAGATTCTAATGTTCCTCCACAAGAAAGAAAAGGACAGGACACAATTGCAGACAAAAAGAGGGATAGGGTGATTCTAATATACCCTCTAAACTTCATTTGCGGGGGATAATTAAATACATATTTAATATACATATTAAGTAAATCATCATTAGGGCCCACTTTGCAGGTGTCCTATAGTGATCAGTTCATCCGTCCATCCTTCCATTCATCTGTCCATCCAAGATCTCTTGTTCTTAGCATATCCTTTCTCCACTTGGCCCAATCTGGCTCATACTTCACCCATAGAGTGTCTTTGGGTAAAGGGTGTGCAGTGACCTTAAACTATGCTTCTAGGTCAAAGCTGAAGGTCATAGCAGAATTATATAAAAAACCCTTGTCCAGAGCATTTCTTCTCTCCCTTTAGCCCAATCTGGCTCAAACTTCTTCACAGAGTGCCCACAATCAAAGGGCGTGCAGTGACTTTAAATGAAGTTTGTAGGTCAAAGGTCAAAGTCATATTTGATCATGCAAAAATTCTTTTTTTTCAGAGCCAATATACTCTCCATTTAACTCTATTTGACTCATACTTTACATAAACAGATCTTTAAAGTTAAGGGTGTGCAGTGACCTTAAAGCAAGTTTCAAGGCTATATGTGAAGGTCATAGCAGAATAACATAAAAAATCCTTGTCCATAGCATATCTTCTCTCCCTTGGTCCAGACTCCAATCTGGCTCATACTTCACTCACAGAGAGCCAACAATCAAATGGTGTGCAGTGACCTTAGAGGTTAAGTGTCAAGGTTGTATTGGATCATGCAAAATTCTTTTTCAGAGCATATATATACTCTCCACTTGACCCTATTTGGCACCTACTTCACCATATACAGAGCTTTTGGGTTAATGGTGTGCATAGACTCTATAATTTGAACAAAGTCAATGTGATGGTCATAGCAGATCTTTTTATAATCATGCAGTTTTAGACTGTAGATTATTTCCCATTTGCTTAATCTTCCTTAGGTTGAAGAAAAATGCCTGCATGTAAGGGGTAATGGTTTTATTCCAGCTGGAAAATTTCTAAGCTATAGGTCAAGGTCAAATAAAAATTCTTTGAAATGTTTTTCATCCATTTTCCATTATTTAAATGGGCCCCTTTGAGATGGTCACCATCTCAATGTTGTCTAGTTTCATTATAAAATTGAACAAATGGATAATATATGAAAAAGGAAACATCAACATTCAAACATGCATACTTTGCTGCAGATCTATAAAGATACTGCTTCCTCTCTTTAAGGGTATGAAATCCTTAAAAGCTGTATGTATCCCATGTTCTTATTCCACATTACAGAATCTCAAATCCAGAATGTTCTTCTTTACTGAAAAATATTTGAGCTTTCACTTACTAATCAATAAGACACTGTCCTGGTATAAAGATGTTGGCCCCTCTATTGCTTCTTCTAATTCAACATGTGGACAATGTATGGCCTTTTTAATAATTTCTAATTTTGTTGCCGGCATCTTTATGGGGAGAACTAAATGAAAAAATAAGGTGAAATCTAACTACATATTACATATAAAATTCAAAATGTCTGTGATGATTTGGGCATACAACCAAAATTTAAGCACTGTAAACAGATAAACTATCTGGTCAATTTACATTATATTTTGCACATAGTTTACTGATATCTTCACCTTTCACAGGAAAAAAATTCAAGGAAATCGTATGTTTGAGAATCCTTAAATTAAACAGAAAATGTCTATTACATTAATCTTGATTTTAGCCATCATTGTCTAATAGCTGTTTATATACGACGTCACTAAAATGAGCTAATTTCCACAATTTTGAAAACAAACGAAAAATTTTGTCATTTTTTTCTTTATATTTTGCCTTTAAAAGTACAGTATAAGTATATATTTTAAACTGTATAATGGTTCAAAAGATGAAATAATCAATCAAAACGTAATTGTTAAATTTTCCTGAAGTTGATTAAATTGTGAAGTATGACATGAGACAAATGCATGCTTCACACTGGCAGGGAATTGTTAAACAAACATTGACACATGACAAGTCAACCGGTGGCTGATAACATAATGGCAAACCCACTGGCGAGAACTTTCAATGATCCAAGAAAAGATGGGTATAAATTTAGATATTAAGGTAGGTCCCTACTCACCAAATTTTTGTGTTTATCATATACTTTCTCGATTTATAAATAATAATGCATCAAAGACCTGATTAACACTAAAAATGCCTAGGTTATCTTTCATTTTACCTAGATAATGTGCCAGAGACACATGTACCCCCACAAGTGAAGACTAAATCTAGTGCAAGATATATTTTGAATAAATGCAAACAAAATTCACATAATAACTAACATATTTGAAATTGACTACAATGTTACATTCATTTTATACATGATTCATGCTTAAAAAACATTACACTTGCAGAATAAAGAAAGAGATTTCATATTTTTGCAGAAAATTAAAAAACAAAATAAATATTTTTTTCTACACATATACACTTATTTAAAAAATGAACCAGTTTAGTATGATTTTTTCCCCTTTTACTTATCAAAATGGATCTCAGAAGGATACAATTAACACAAAAAACACACCGGTCATCTTTCATTTTACCGAGTTATGTCAGATACATACCCGACCCCCAAAATTGTGAAAGACTAATTTATGGTAAGTTTTCTTATAACAGGTTTAAATTCAAATAAACATGACAAAATCAATTGATTCATAAAAATCAAGAGATTATTAAATATTCATTTAGAGACATATATAACAGTTAAAACCAGATATTTACTCAAATTTTGCTGATTCAGCAAAAATCAAATTGAGATTAAATATCAAATACATGTAAAATGAGTAATAGTTTCATAAATCATTGTTAATATCTACAAAAATGGCATATCAAAAAGACATGCATGTATATACATGTAGTAAGTGAAGATTGATATTCTTGTTTTACATGTAGCATCATTTACATGTTATTCAAAATGAAATACATTATCATTCTCAGTTATTCAGTTCAACCTATCTGATAATTATATTTGCAGACTTAAAGTGTATAAAGTTTAGGCTGCTTTAAATCGGGTAATTCAGCGGACGATTCAAAATTACACCTAATAGAGGACCTAATAGTTAACACTATTTGTTGAAATCACGTTCACCGCACACTTCAGCAGCTTTAACAATATCAGATGTTCTCACTGAGTTTAAAAAACTCAGGCTTTTGAAGTTTTCTCAGTAACATATATTCATTATACCAAAGTGTTCATACCAGATGTGTTCTTTACTGTTAGGATTTTGGCAAAACCAATTTTTTTTATTGCCAACACAGAAAAATCAAGAGGTTGCGTGCAATTGATTATAAGGATAATAGGTTATCTGCTAATGTAACTAACTCCACAGTCTGCCTGCTTTTTCGATAACATGCCTCTTCATGTGTTTTTCTTTTAGTCCAATTCACAAGGAATGATTGCATATGAACATGATGACGGTCCAACCAATATCAACTTGAGAACTTTTAGCCTACAAGAGGACATAACATGAATGTATATAAGGACTACAAACAATGACGAATTTGTAGAAAGTCAGTTTATTATGTATAAAGATCCGTAAATAAAAATGAGACAATTAGATTTCTAAAGTTTTATTTATGGTCGTTTTTTCATCATTTGATGTGTACATGTAGTAGTTTTAAGGTTTTTCATATATCATCTAGCAGCTGCTATATTTGCTTTAAAAAACCAATGCGGCAACATTGACTTTGTATTGTCATAGTGGTGTCCCGTAAATGGGGATTGCCCCTTGCTTCATACATAGGCGTCGGAACCGGGGGGGCTAGGGAGGGCTTAGTCCCCCCACTTTTTTTGCAAAGTTAGACCTAACCATTAGACACATAGCATCATAGAGGGTTCAGCCCCCCCACTTTTTCTCGCAGGAAAGAAAATTGTTCCAAAATTTACCTTGAGAAGACGGAAATATTGAGATGTTGGAGTCATAGGTATATTCTGGTTCTGATTGGCACATTTATATAGCCATCTATCAAAATGATGCTCATACATGTATGTAAAAAGAAATGTCGGAGAAAAGAAAATTAAAATAAAGCTAAAAGTTAAAAGTTACAGAGTTATTCGAGAACAAACAGGGCAATGTTTACGTACATGTGTATATAATGTTAGTGAGAAAAAAAAAAAAAAGTTAAATTCTCTGAAAGCAGGGACGAACACACAAAGATTAACGTCACGTCACTTTATTCAGTTTATTGGGAAGAAATTTGTCAGAAACTGTTTAATGAACAATAACATTTTACGTTACTGTTCACAATGTACCATATGTGGAATATCACATTTGAGTTGAAAAGACTGATTTTCCTCATAAAAAAAACTTGCATAAATTAGCAGGTAAGAGAGGGTGGTTACCAAATGGCCAATCAAAACACTTCTTTTATAAACTGAAACCCATGATTCAACCTGTTTAAGTGTTCAAGCAAAAAGTGTTGTCACTCCATGCATTGCTATATCGGCCAAGTGTATACTCTCAAGCCAGATTTGTGAATTAAATAAAAATGAAGAATTCATAAGATGCAACTCAGTATGTATACCTCTACAACTCAATTTACACACGATAACTGCTGTCTTACTCCCACAGTAATCATAAACACGCCCCAAATAAAAATGGGGCAAAATTTTGTTCCTTATGATGTATAATTCACATACCCAACATTTAATCTGATTTTGGCTGAAAAAAAGTGCATACTATACTACAGACTTTATGCTAATAAAATAATCATACGTTTTCATCTGAACATTTGCGATACAAAATATGTACATGTAAATGACCATTTCCCCCTGCACGGTGATTCGATTACAAATGAGTTGTCAACTAGGAATCTGATTGGTCAGCTCTCTGATTGGTTAAAGCATTTAAAAAATTATCATGGTTGACAGGTCTATTAGTTAGACCGGACCCATCATTTGCTTTCATGGGTCTGCTCTCTGTGATCGGTTTGGGTGAGCCTAGCGTCTGCTCTGAGTCTGCCCTAGCAGACCCAAAGCACACACACAGAGCAGGTCCTGAGTTTGGTTGGAGTCTGCTTTCTGATAGGTTGTGTCTGGTCCATACTGTACAAAGCACCTCTTATAAGACCTTTGACATTGAAGTAAACTGTTACATACATTGATTTAGATGCTATTTTTAATTTCTAACAAGGTGTGAATGATTTTAAACATATAAACTTTTCCAAACTAGAAAACTGACCACTAAGGAAGGGCCCCGCTATGACAATTAATATAGAGAAGTGAAAAAAACTTTGAATTCCATCCTCTTTATATTAACAATGATGAAAAATAAATGCCTGGCATAGGATGTAAAGAACTGCAATATATAGGATCTCATGATTTGTAGTTGGATATGATTTTCATCCAACAATTAAAGTGTTTTTTTCTTGAGCCTTAGTGAGGGGATAAAATACACAAGTTGGATAAAACGGTGCAGCTCATGGAATGAGAGTTTAATTTGATTACATTTAGAAAAAAAATATGAAAATTTTAAGTAACAACTATCCTTGTATCTGCATAAAACAGGGATAACCTCATGTCTTATAAAAAAACTAAATTAAATGTGTATTTATAAAGATTTATACCGGTGTTTTATAAAATGCAAGCCTTCATTGAATGCATATACATTGTATCACCAAGGGTTGACCTCAACTTCAAAACAAACATCAGTTGCAGACAAAGGTGTTCATTAATCTTCATATGACAGATAGAGATAAGCCTCTAAATTTTCTGCAGTAGGCAAGATAATTAATCCCAGGGGATTAATTGTTCTGCTCTCGCCTCCTTTTCTTCTAAATTTACAATAAGATTTTTTTTTCAGAAATAACAGAATGGGGTTATTATCTGATTATCTGTTAAAATTAACAGCATTAAGGCAGAAAAAAATAAAATAAATAATTAAAAAATAAATTAGTAAAAAGGATATCTTAATATATATCTTGATTTTAGAATTCAATAAAATTATCATAAATCATTGTGTATGGTATTCTAACCAAAATAAAGTATGAATATTATATTTTAAATCCATATTTCAAAGAATGTACACAATACTACACATTATTCAAAATTGACCTTAACTTCAAAACAAACAAGAGGCCCATGGGCCACATCGCTCACCTGAACAGCAGTTCCTTGTAACATTACATTTCGTAACATATGCTTTTTCTATTTTAAACATTGAACCCCTTTCTGGGGACCCAGTTATGGTCCGAGGTTTATGGTTGGCTTGAACAACATAAACAGTAACATAGGAATGAAAATGTGTAGCACTGCGGTAGGACCGCACGTACACAACCTGAAAAACTGAACGTAGCAGAGTTCCACTTCAAGAGAAACTAGAACTGTCCTAATGGGACTAATACCCCCGCTAGGCTAATTTCAAATGGGACAAATAATTGAATTGAATAATAAAGGTTTGGAACACATACAAAAAAAAATTTCTAGAATTGTAAAAAAAAAAAAAAAATTAGTTAACAAAGAAAAATTAGAATCAAAATTGTCAGAATTTCACTGTAAATACATATCTATAACAGTAATACATTTACAAATGTATGTATTTGATGATATATTTTTTTTATTTAATTGATTTAAAGAAAAACCAACAAAATGACAATAACCCCTCCCTTTGCAGTGAATAGAAATACCGGTAGCCAAGCAATGCTCTTCTGTTGATAAAACTTTCAATATCTTTCTAATAAGAGTCTTGACAGATGCAATTAGTTGTTTCAAATTTTCCTCACTTTCTCCTATGACACAATGGAACTCCATATCAGAAAATTGATCCCATAGGACTATGATTTTCTTTGATGAACTTGTTAAATTTAATAAACTCCCAAAACATTACCATAATTACCATACTATGTAAAAATATGTAATAAAAAAAGAAAATTTGATATTACAAACAATTTTAAAATTGCCAAAACACTACAATCATATCAGTAATTTTAAATTTCATTTAAATTAATGCCCAATAGGGTCTCTTCATCAATTTACTTGACAAATAAATTTAAACAACCACTAAAAATAGTTTAACTTCTTTATTAATAATTATATTATTTGTTTCCTTATAATGATAGACCTTTTGGTTTACAAGAAACAGTTTTAAAATAGCCCCAAAACCATCACCCATTTTACAGATTATCAATTTCCCCTAAACACATGCTCCATCTGAACCATGGCTCAGATAATGGCTCCCTTGGGACAAATGAATTCAGCCACACTTGTCTTTGATGTTCTTATTAGCTCCTAAGAATTTACCATTGATAAACAAAAACTTTGCATTGTCAGTTGATAGAATACTAAAAAAAATAATTTTTTTTTTTAATTAATTAAGACATAAAGACAAAAAAACTCCATCTGGATGTATTTATATAAATATATTTTAGAGTGTTTTCTATTAATTAATTAATAAAATCTGTAAGGATTACCTCCCTTACTTTTCAACATTAGTGTTCAATATATAGAATAAGGAAAATAAAAACTGTCATAAAATCATTAAATCTTGTCTGATCTTAAAAAAAATTGCAGGTGCACATCTTCAGATGGTGTTCAACATATGTACAAATTTTCAAACTGTTCCATGCAGTAATAAAAAATTCTATAGGGGGGACAAAGTTGCGTCTACAGACAGACGGACAGACGGACAGACGGACGGACAGACAGACGGACAGGGTGAAACCAATATACCCCCCTAAACTTCGTTTGCGGGGGTATAATAACTCTCAGACTGTACAGAACATCAAGAAAGATAACTCTTGGTTCCACTACATTAGAGTTTACACAATTGGAGGATCCTTGCATAATAATCTCACAAACTGTAGCATTATAGTTCTCGAGAAAAACTTTTTAAAAACATTTTCAATATATCTTTCTATGTTAAACTTTGAACCCCTCTTGGGGCCACAGTATTAGTCCAAGGCTAAAGTTTTAATTATTTGGAATCTACATTATTTAAGGATGCTTGCATAGTTATCTCACAAGCTGAAGCATTATAGTTCCCTAGAAAAAGATTTTTCAACATTTTCCCTCTATATTTCTATGCTAAACTTTGAACACCTCTTGGGGCCCCAGTATTAGATTGAGGTCACAGCTTTTATAATTTCGAATCTACACTATTTGAGGGTGCTTACGTAGTTATCTGACAAATTGATGCATTGTAGTTCTCGAAAAGAAGATTTTTAAACATTTTCCATATATACCGGTACTTCTACATTTAACTTTAAACCCATCTTGGGTCCCTAGTATTAGTCCAGGGGTCACTATTTTAAAACTGTCGAACCTTCATTATCCAAGGTTGTATGCATGATAGTAATCTCACAAATTGAGGCATTGTAGTTCTCGAGAAGAAGATATTTTAACGTTACCTTTATATTTCTAAAATAAACTTTGACCCCATCTTGGGGCCCCAGTATTGGTCCGGGGGTCACGATTTTACCAATTAGGAATCTACATGAGCGAAGGCATAGAAATTCCACAAACTAAAACATTGTAGTTCTTGAGAACAAAATTTTTATACTTTTCCTTTATGTTTTTTAAAATGTGTAAATTTTGAACCCCTCTTGGTGCCCATCAATTGTCCGGGAGTTACAATTTTTTGAATCTACATTATTTAAGGATGTGCATGTATGCATAGTAATATCCCAAACAGTTGCACTATAGTTCTTGAGAAGAAGATTTTAAAACATTTTCCTATATATGTTAAAATCTAAACCCCTACTGGGGCCCCACTTTTTGTTCAGGGGTCACGATTTTTATAATCTTCACTATATATACAACCGTTTGTGTATGTATTGGCATTTTTGGTGAAGTGGTTTGTGAGAAGAAAATTTTTAAACATTTTTCATATGTAGTTCTATGTTAAACTTTGAACCCCGCCTGGGGCCCCAGTTTTGATTTGAGGGTCACGATTTCTACAATTTAGAATCTTCATTATACATACAAGCTCTTGTGTAAATATTGGCATTTCTGGTGCAGTGGTTCTTGAGAAGAAGATTTTTTAAACATTTTCCTAAGGTATATCTAATAGTATGTTAAACTTTGAACCCCGCCTGGGGCCCCAGTTTTAGTCCGAGGGTCACGATTGTTATAATCTAGAATCTTCACTATATATACAAGCTTTTGTGTAAATATTGGCATTTCTGGTGCAGTGGTTCTTGAGAAGAAGATTTTTTAAACATTTTCCTAAGGTATATCTATGTTAAATTTGAATCCCGCCTGGGGCCCCAGTTCTGGTCCGAGGGTCACGATTTTTACAATTTAGAATCTTCACTATGTATACAAGCTTAATATGTGTAAATATTGGCATTTCTGGTGCAGTGGTTCTTGAGAAGACGATTTTTCAAAAAAATTTCCTATGTATTTCTATGTTAAACTTTGAACCCCGCCTGGGGCCCCAGTTTTGGTCCGAGGGTCACAATTTTTACAATTTAGAATCTTCACTATATATACAAGTTTTTGTGTAAATATTGGCATTTCTTGTGCAGTGGTTCTTGAGAAAAAGATTTTTAAAACATTTTCCTATGTATTTCTATGTTAAACTTTGAACCCCGCCTGGGGCCCCAGTTTTGGTCCAAGGGTCACGATTTTTATAATTTAGAATCTTCACTATATATACAAGTTTTTGTGTAAATATTGGCATTTCTTGTGCAGTGGTTCTTGAGAAGAAGGTTTTTAAAACATTTTCCTATGTATTTCTATGTTAAACTTTGAACCCCGCCTGGGGCCCCAGTTTTGGTCCAAGGGTCACGATTTTTATAATTTAGAATCTTCACTATATATACAAGCTTTTGTGTAAATATTGGCATTTCTGGTGCAGTGGTTCTTGAGAAGAAGATTTTTAAAGACATGCACCCTATACTTACTGTTTCGCAATTATCTCCCTTTTGAAAAGGGCTGTGCCCTTTATTTTTACAATTTATAACCCCCTTTCCATAAGGATGCTTTGTACCAAATTTGGTTAAATTTGGCCCAGTGGTTTTTGAGAAGAAGTTGAAAATGTGAAAAGTTTACAGACGGACGGACAGACAGACAGACGGACGGACGGACGGACGACGGACAACGGGTGATCAGAAAAGCTCACTTGAACCTTCGGTTCAGGTGGGCTAAAAAGCAGTGCAGTAATTAATCTCAATGTGACAAATAAAGATAACGCTTAGGATTTTCTTCCTGTGAAAGGTTAATTAATCCCAAAGGACAAATATTGCACAGCCTTCCAAGTATAGAATGGTAACGTTCTCAGCAGTTATCTCTCTTTGCCCATTCATTCTTATGCATAGTTGAGGAATCTACCCCACTACCCCAGCTCCAAACCAGAAGACATAGAGAACCAAACTTAGCATCAAAATATGTATTTCTGCCTACTGAACTACCATAACAAATTTGAACTTGATTGGGCAACCATAAAATTTTTTATTAGAAAACAAGAGGCCCATGGGCCACATCGCTCACCTGAGCAACAATGGCGAACTACATTGACTTAACACACTTTACGGTCAGACGCGACCTATCTTCCATTATTTTCTATTTTTTCCTATCTCCACAATGTGTTTTCCTATCTTCACAATGTGAAGATTTCCACCAAGTAATTCCAAAATTATATTTTCCTGTTATATGATACTTTTTTTATTCATCAATTGAAAATATATACTATGACTTTATTTATAAGCATTCAAATGCATTTTGCATGCTATTTTAAGGAAAATTCTAAATATTATAGCTCTAAAAATAGCCTGGTAATAAACCTTGAATTTTTGGGAATTAGCAGGTTTAAATGTTAATAAATAAGGAATAATTTATCAAGGAAAATTATATGAAATTGAGGAACGTGTCGTGTGTCCTTAAATAATCAAGAACAGTAAAATTTAATATTTAGCAAAGTTAAGTATCATGATAATTTTCTGACCTAAAACTCATTATTTTATAAAGGGGTAGGGATGAAAATATATTGTGATATATTAATTATATATAACACCAGTATATTATTTCCTACAGTTTTTGCACATATGTGAACAGTATTAGCTCATTTAAGATAAAAAAAATCATACATTTCCTAAGACGTATATCAGTTAAAAAATCAGCACCCATTGTGGGCCTACCTTATTGTGTGTAATCATAATTTGAACATTTTGAATCTACACAATTAAAGGATGCCAACATTTTATTTCATTAATATGTTGTCTTAGAGGCCATGCAATGCATATTTATTTTATATGATGAAAATACTGGAAAAGGTAGTTACCATTTACCTGCAATATTTCTTGTTTGGTATATTGGTACTTAAGAAAAAAAATATCGAACTTAAATTGGTGTAATTTTCATTTCCCACATCTAAGTGAATATTTTTAGTGTGTTTATTTAAGATGCCAAGCTCTATGAATATACCACGCAGATGAGATACATTTCATTTTCACAGCTGATACTAGTATCTCATATGTGAAAGTTAACAAAGATTGACGGACAGAGAATCGCCAGCTAGTCTGGAAGGCAGTACGCAGTGTTAGAACTCTGTGGCAAAAGTTGCTAAGGCTACAGTAAAAAACTTAATTTGTCTTCCCTTAAAGAATTGTTTACCTGATGTAAACTTGTGTGACGTTTTATATCCTTACTCACTTGATCAATGAAAACATTTGACTGGAAAATGTTGGCACATGATGTGTTAAAAAGCTATATAATTTAATGTATTGTCAGGCATACAGGTATCAGTTCTGTACTATGGCCCATTTATTATTTCATATTCCCTCAAAAACAACAAACGGTTACAAACCAAGAAGATTTTCTGCTGCAATATTTTCTTTAAAATAATGATAATGCACGGATATCCTCATAATTATAATGTGTCAGAACTGTTTAAAAGAAGTTTTTATTTACTCGTTTGAAAAATACCAAAATTGTTGTAGATTTCAAATAATTTATCAAATGAGAAAGGACTACAGAAAGTAGTTATAGCACATCATCCTTTTGATTTTTCTGTACACAAGTATATAAGGTTTAGCAAGACAATTCCAATGATCAACAAACATTTCAGCGTCAGTCGTAGAATGATAGGCAACTTTTAAAAACTTATCCAATTTGTTTAATTTCATTTTTTTTAATGCATTCATACATTATATAGATAAAATGTTTTGTAATTGAGTAAGCCAGGTGACACAAAATCAGTTTATGCCCTGTGTATTTTGGAGAAATTAGTCCTACCCTATGACCCAATTACAACAGTTTTTAGTTTTTGAAGATAACTGTAAATAAACGGTTTTGCATTAATTTGGCAGAGTTATTAAATAATTACAAGTTATCTTCTAATTGTAGTATCAACAAGAAATGTAATGATTATCGATTGTAATTTTCAATGCACGGTATATGTGTTTGCATCACCCGTATTTATAACCTCTAAAGATAAGACAGTCGCGGGTGATTAATCACAACAGGGTTTAACTGAGACTGTGAAAACGTCTTTTCATATTCATAAACATCTTTTTATTGTCTTTGGATTTAATTTACACGATTATGAACTCGGAATACATGGCTACTTTGAATTCTCTTTCGGAAGAAATTCCGGCGAAGTTACCGATCAAAAATCGATTATTTCAACCAAAGTCGCTCCCTTGTTTGATCCTTGTTGACACAATTAGAAATTAATAAACAATAAAAACAGAGGGAAATGCACTTTAGTACATTGTTAATGCATCAGATTTTATCATTTTCGCAGGTAAACAATCAACTGCCTATTTACCGAAGTCTACGTTCTAAATACAAAGCGATTGTTTCCCAAGTTAAAAAGCAAAAATCAAACGAAAAAATCAAAACAAGCTAAAACCACCCTCACAAGTGAAAATGACAACGCGTTGAAATATTTAACCTCAATTTACTTCACAATAATCGGCACCAATGTTATTTCCATGTTCCATAGATTATATTCGCACTTGAACTGTTGCACAACAAACTGCCAGCTTCAAACAAAGAACCTCGTTTTCGAGATGCAGTAGACTGGCGATGCCTGCCATAAGACCAGTCTATCGCAATGAATTGCCAGTCTACGATATATGGACTAACGAGCCATTCTTTATTAGTATATTCGCAATTATCTCAAATTTGGAACATAATTCGCCTATAATATTTGCAATTTATATTTTCCTTTCCCTAAGGATGATTTATGCTAAATTACGTTAAAATTAACTCAGTAGTTCTTGAGAAGAAGATTTTTTAAAATGCACCCCCCTTTTTTACAGTTTCGAGGTTTTCTCCGCTTTAAATACAATCTGGCCTTTTATTTTTGCAATTTATATTCACCTTCTTATGAGGATGATTTGTGCCAAATTTGGTTAAATTTGGCCAATTAAGTGGTTTTAGAGAAGAAGATCAAAATGTAAAAAGTTTACAGACGGACGGACAGACGGACGGACGGACAGACGGACGACGGACAACGGGTGATCAGAAAAGCTCACTTGGGCTTTCAGGACGGACAGAGTAATTACTATAGGGCACCTGCAAATCCTTGCGGGGCCCTAATTATGCAAATTATTTCTCATTGCAAACAACTTACCCAAATGAGAGGGGGGGGGGCTTCTACAGCACTATTCCATTCTCATCTTTTTTGTGGTTGAACTATCTGGGTGCTACGCACTCTAGTTGGAATTTTTGGTTCAGCGATTTCAAATACTTCAACTAATTCCTGAAAAAAACCCACTCTTTGATCATTAGTATATTGAATACATGGTAGTCTGAAAATATGTCATTGATGCATACAATCATATGGACAAGAGTAAGACAAACATCTTTCAGGAAATGGCATTGATATTTTGGAAGTCATTGATATTTTCAGGCAAGGGTTATACAAATAATCAACTAAGACAAAATACATATACATGTAAACATACAAAATCACATTTTCAAGACATTATTAAAAATTATTCTTATTTGTATGCATGAGGAATATAGTCTTTGTCATATTTGTTTTCTGTCTTTCAGTCTGTCCAACTCAAACACATTTATTTATTTATTCATTTATTTATAGAGAGAGAAAGAGAGAGAGTTATATTTTCTCTGAAAATTGACTTATCCTAACAATTAATTATTTGATGCTGTTTTTGAGAAAAAGACATCCACAACATATAATTAGAAAAATATCATTTATCTTTGGATGGGGCCGATTTTGACCCTTCAAATTAGCGCCCCTACCTCTTTAAGAAATGTTAGAAAGTAATTCAACATTTATTTGAAATACAAAGCTATGACAAATTTTCTGTAGGAATGTGTGTAAAGCACATATCACACCAATTTTTGTTCAGTAGCAATGTTTCCTTGTAAATATATGGTATATATAAAGCCATTCTGTTACATTTTATGTACTGATTCATCAACAACATACAAATATTTCTCACAGGACTGTACCTTCCATTCCTGTGGTGATAAGCTAACCACTGCTTGTTTATGGGGCAGATTTTTCCTTACTTTCTCCTGTTCTGGATTCTGAATTGCTTCTACAAATACATGTAACCTTCATTTAAAATCATATCTATATAAAAAGAGAACCAAGTAATAGTATGTATTGTTATATGAACTAGAGAATGGATTTTTTTATTCTGAAAGCATGGAGGATGGGTGTCAGTGTTAGTTGATTTCATGTTTACTAAATACAAATAAACAAGTACTTTATATATAGTAAGTTATGAATATTAAAAAAAAAAGAGTCAATTATCAAAATTCCATTCTGTATGTCCCCACAAACCTGTTAATTTTGGATAATCCATTTATGAAGATAAATGATTTGAATGTGTTTTTTTACTTTTAATATGGCTAATTAACATTTATCCGTTCTTTACTCATCATGCATTTAAAAGCACTTACCAATTAATGGGAGTTTGTCATCATCCAAAATAACGTTTGCAAGTCCATCCTAGAATAAAAGTATGATTCTAATAATCTTTTAAATAATGGTTAAATATGATTTCCACATTTGGGAAACTCTACAGAAATTAAATATCTGTGCTAATTCCCATCAGTTTTCTAAGTTTTGAAACCCCAAAAAACCTTGCAGTTTCCACTTCAAAGTTCTAAGAAGCGGTAAGGAAACAGCTGTGCTCCAATTCCAATGTGGTTTAATATTCCCAGTGTGTGATTGAAAATAAGAGAACAATGAAAATTCCACTTCTAAGGAAATGTCACAACAGTGCTCTGATTTCATTTAGTTTACAAAGGAATAATATAGAATACCCATACTATGACAGAATAGAGCGTGGCAACTGTATAATACATGTATTTAAGTTTTAAGAGCTACTTACTCTTACAAGAAAGGATGTGTAGAAAATATTCTCCACTGTCTGACTGAAAGACTCTGGATGTAACACAAACTTAAAGTAAGAAAATGGTTTACCTACAAGAAGGTTAAAAAAACACAATATAATGAAACACAATTGATCTTGTCTACATGTAAATTACTTCATTGTACATTGCTTCATTGTATTCAAAAGGGCCCTTATTTAAATATTTTATTTTTCAAGAATGTTTACCAGGTATATTATTTTAACTAATATTATAAGCTTTTATCTCCTATTTTGTACCATATATAGCTGAACAATATTTTTAGAGAACACAAAGAATATCTGACTGTAAAGTCGTATCACATTTGGCAGTGTATCCATTTTAGAGATTTTGTCAGAATGTCGATTCCTCTTATGCTATTTATATTAGGTATGAGAATAGGAACATTCAAATATACACTAATTCTAATCAAATCCAACATGCTGAAAAATTATTTTCTGCAAAATATCACATATACTTAATTTAATACACTTACAGTAATATATGTCTTAATAAAGTTTAAATTTATAGAACCATTAGAACCATTTAAACAAGACTGTTAACTTTTTGGTAGTTTGTGTCAAACAGCAATTTAATGCAGGCATTCCTAATTCATTGTTGGCCCTTCTGTCACTGATTATACATAGAAGCCAACTCTTGAAACAATTCATTGGAAAATGTTCTTGTAATAAACTTTTACAAAGTTTACAAAGTCGTAACATTTTATTCTGAAAATAGATTTTAAGTTACTTGACACACCAATATTTTATTTGATGAATCAATTAGAATCTTTTTTTAAAAATGATTTCGAAAAAAGAGACCAATACAAAATCGGCTTTCAGTGATTTTGATTTTTTTTGTATTTTTTCAAAGAAACCAAAAATACTGTTTTTTGCTGTAAACAGGATATTTCAGACTTAAAATTTTGTCTCAATTGATGCATTATATAATTATCTATGTCAAAACACATGCCAAAGATGCATGGTCAAGATTTTGATTTTTTAATTTCACATTCTGCAAACAGTGATATTTCACATGTCATTTTTCACAATTCCATAGATAATAGATATAGTCTCAATTTGCTAGTTTATTTTTTTAGATGTGAGAGAGAGAGAGAGAGAGAAAAGAGAGAGAGTGTTACTCTTATCTTTTATTGTTTGATATTTGAAAAACATTTATTCAAAAGTTTGGAGGGGGGGTTCGCACGGACAAGAGTCAGAAAAACCTCACATTATTTATACCCTACGTCCAGGTGCTAAAACTGTAAACTTTAGGTAATAAGAGACCTGCAGGCCTTATTGATCAATCTTTTATAATATCTGATATAATGATTTTTCTATAA